>NC_064828.1:41598253-41765753 GCF_024166365.1 Elephas maximus indicus | reverse complement strand
TATCCTCAGGAGAAGGCAATTCATTTTACATCTTTAAGGTCAGTGCTTCTGCTCCAAAGACAAGTGTTTGCTCCATTTAGTCCTGCCCTTATGAACTCTAACACCCTTTTGGGTCAAAAGCTCAAGGCCACAGAATTAAAAGGTAATGATGAACTTAACCATGTTTACATATTAACCTCAGGTCTGTTACCCATGGCCAGAGGATTTTGCAGGGGAAGAATCCTAGACGTGAAATCATATACAGTTACAAAATAATTCTTCTCAATAACTGTTTTACCTTAAAAAATATTTTATGTATACCAAAGATCAGTTTATCTACAATATCTAATTGATAATATGTCATAATATAAAGCATTATGCTCATAATATAAAATTAAGATTAATCTATCTTAAACTTCTATCTTAATAAATTTAACAGTGATGCTCTCATGCAATATTGATCTATTATTTATTAGAAATTATTTTCTTTTACTAATTGTATATATCATGTCCGCATTGTTTTAGTTAAAAAATACATTTTGAATCTCATTGTTACCTGGGTGCCTCATGGCATTATTTTAAATACAAAACTGTATTTCTCCTATTTTCTCCCTTGCCTATTTTTTTCCCTCTCCAGCACAACTACAGCTATAAATTAGCGGGGTCACAAATAAATAGTAGGAAGCCCAAGCAAAGAGTTTCTGTCACTGAGCTTTCTCACATTGGAGTTGGGCCACTCGGTAGGAAATTGTAGGTTGTATCAGGTAAGGCCTTAAGGAAAAGACATTGTGGTAGAGCTTTTAACATTTACTTAATAATTAAAGAAGCGTTAATCTTTTCAAAATAGGTTAGAAATTGGGGTCACAAAAACTATTTTTGTGTAAGACACCACGTGAGAATTACCCAGCTTTGTATACTTCTTAGAACTTTTTCATATGACAGACATAACTGGGTATAAGGAGGGCAGGATGCCAGGTGGCAAAGTCACCTCTGTAAGTGCAAGGAAAATGTGTATGGAATCTGCTATACCTTTTCCTAATTTCCAGTATTAGGGATGAGTCTGTGACGTATGAATGGATTTTTTCCATTCATCACATCAGGCAAAGAATCATCTGAATAAAGTTAATGTTCTCTTTTTGACACCCATATCAAACTGAAAACACCTCAATCAACTCTTGGATGGATTTGGCATAATTATTGATACGCTTTGCAGGATTTAAAGAGTGAGGATTCAGGGCTCACATACCATATTTGAAATGAACACAACTTATCAAGTAGAGTTCTGACATGTGTGACTCTTAGTATCATTTTGGAAGTAAAATAACCTGTCAGATTCTTAAAATGTGTTAACAACTGGATGGTGAAATGGCAAGGACATGAAGAAAGGACATGGGCTTGGTTTGAGAACTCATTCTGGAGTAGATTCGCTAACTGCCAGCCCAGAAGTAATCACAACAAAAGTTTTCCCCCAGGGGTTCTGAACAAAAATTCTCTGGTAGAATAAACAAACTACTGCACAGTTAGATTATCTTAACTAGCATCTGCAATCTTCCTTACAATAGCCATTTATTGATGTCTTTCCAAATACTTTCGAAGTAGCAAATGATTTATTTTGCCTTTGAAAAGTACTTATAACCATTCACTCATTCAACAAATATTTAAGTTTCTACTATGTGCCAGGCATTCTTTTCTAAGTACATTATCAAAGTCAAATAGTACAAGATGCCTAACATCCGTATATTGGAGATGTCTTAACTTTAAACGGATGAAGGCATTTTATGCAGAAGGCATACGCAAAGAGTTTTACTCCTCTCAGGTTTTGTGCAATTTTTCATCCTGACTAATTTATGTACACTGTCTGGCACATAGTAGGTGCTCTGTTATTTTCTCCATATTCCAACTCCAGTTGACTTTCTGTGTGTGAAATTACCTAGCAGAAAGAAGTCCTCTGATCGTTGCTATTGTTCCTTTGCATTAATCTCATTGCTATTTATAATGGTGATTTCTTTTAGGTCTAAAACACCTATTGATTTCAAAATATGTTTTCCTTATTCTATCCACTACTTTCTTCCTAAAAAGAAGTGGGTGGGGCAGTGTGCTCGGGGTGGGGTGAAGTGGGTGGTTGGTGTTGGGAAATGCCTTAACATTTACTTATTTTTTAAAGTTCAATTATTATTATTTTTATAGCTATTATTTTTGGGGGAATATTACACTTCTGAACGAATTGGAGTCTCCCAAAATGAGAATTAGAGATTGCAGCTCTTCAGGGAAAAAAATAAAATTAATAGCAATGAAATCTAGACAATATCTAGGATGGCTATAATTGCCCTTTAAGAACTGTGAGTCAGTCGATAATCATGGGGCTGAGCTACGCCTCTGGGTACCACTGGAAGAGCTGGAGAAGTACTTAAGAAATACAAGTGGGATTGAAAATTTACTTTCAAAGAATTCAGAATCTAGGTGCTAGGTGGCCATAGGGCATTCCTGCATGTTCCTTAACGATTTTTAAAATTTAGTGTTTAGGTCCCTTCCACCATAACAGGCTATGATTTCTTTGATTTATAACTATTGAAAAAATAAATATGCAGTTGATCTAAAAGGAAATAAGGCCTGAAGACATTTACAGAACACATTTAAGGGCAAAAAATAGTCCTATTCCAAAATTAATCATCTTGACTACTATTGAAGTTCTGTCTGCCTGTTCACCTAGCTATCTATCTACCTATCATTTATAAAAAACAAACAAAAAACAGCTGCTGCCAAGTTAATTCTGACTCATGGCAACTCATGTGTGTCAGAGTAGAACTTCCCTTCACAGGCTTTTCAATGGCTGATTTTTTGGAAGTAAATCACCAGTCTTTATTCCAAGGCACCTCTGAGTGGACTTGAACTACCAATCTTTTGATTGGTAGCCAAGAGTTTAAGCATTTTTACCACCCAGATCTATGTATTGATTTCGTTGTTTATAGCTGCCATTCAGTTGACCCCCAACTCATGGTGACCCCACACAAAATGGAATGAAATTCTGCCCAGTCCTGCACCATCCCCATGATTAGTTGTATATCAGACTATTGTGATTTGTAGGGTTTCTACTGGCTGATTTTCATAGATAGATCACCAGGCCTTTCTTCTTAGTTTATCTTAGTCTGGAAGCTCTGCTGAAACCTGTTCAGTATCATAGCAACACACAGCCTCTGCTGACAGACGCTGGTGGCTGCACGTGAGGTACATTGGCTGGAAAGTGAACTAGGATCTTCCTCAGGGAACGGGAGAATTCTACCACTGACTCACCAATGCCTATCTATACCCATATCCATATCTATAACCATCTATATTCAGGATCTATCTATAATCTATCTACAGTCTGCCTATCTGTAGTCTGTACCTATCTATCTATATCTTTCTATCATCTATCTATGTCCTGGGTTAATAAAATAAAAATGTACCTACTATTAAGAATAATACAACAAAAATGTACTCTAAATTAAACATAATGGCATATTGTAATCATTCAATAAGTGGTATATATACCCACGCAGCTGCAAATGCAAAGAACAGGATATACTTAGATATGTGAAAATGCTATTATACATCTGGCACTTTAAATCATCCTGAGTATAAATTTCTATTAGAACCTCTTGGAGAGAGGTAAATATTTTCATTCAAAATATCAAGGATGAAATGAGAAGGAAAAGCCTGGCAGCAAACATACAAACGAGTGTCTCCTTTGAAATTTCTTCTTTCGTATTTGACAGACCAAATTCGTGCAGAAGATTATTATTGCAAAGGATATACCAAGCTACTAGAGCCTATATGTGCAGATGGTTTCAATGATTCAAAAATCAGGTGCATTTTATAAGCTCTTCTATAAGAACTCTACCCGTTATACCTGTTGCAGTTGATTCTGACTCACAGGACCCTATAGGACACAGTAGAACTACTCCCATAGGGTTTCCAAGGAGCGGCTGGTGGATTCGAACTGCAGACCTTTTGGTTAGCAGCCTGAGCTCTTAACCACCACAAAACTAGGGCTCCAATACTGGGTAAAAAGAGAGAGCAGCCGGTCTATTAGAGGTATACTACACTCCTGGTTTTTAACCTTAATCATTCTATATTTTACTTTCAATGGCATAACTCTTGCTACTCTAAGTAAGAACTCGATAAAAACATAAGAAATCATGTTTTTAAAAATAATTTTAAAATTGTGCTTCATCTTTCAAATGTAGTGTTTAAAACCTCAGCACCATTGAAATCAATTTATTGACAGTCAGTCCTGGATGTTTCCTGTTTTATTCCAAAACGCAGACGTGTTTCTGCTCTCAGATGCAGTGTTGCCAATGTGTCAAGTATTCTTTCATCCTTTTGGGTGCAGAGAAAGCTTCATAAAACAATTATTTAAAAAGTCTTCTATAAACTTGGGCTTTTGGGTGTCTAGGGGTCAAGAAAGTTTACCTGATTTAGCAGCTTCTCATTTGGTATGGTCTAAATTCCTTGAGTTTCTAAAGCGACTCTGTCGTGTGTGATCTCTTCAGCAGTTCAGCCTGGTTAACAAATGCTATTTCCGTGTCGCGCATCCCTGTCTATAGGAGAGGCCAAGGCTTTTCATTCAAGCTTTGACACAGAGCCTCCTCCTTTGCAGGTGGTGGTATAAACAGGGAAGATTAGGGGTATGTGCTGGGTCATCCTCCCTCTCAATGGCCCTTCTTCCTCTCTCTATGACAAAGACTGAAAAGGGAAGACTTGAGTTTTTGGGCTAGCCCAAAAGAACATAGACTAGGATGGTGTGAGTGGGGAAGATGCAGCAACAGTAGGAAAGTGAGATCAAGGAATATTGGAAAATATGGTAAGAAAAATTGACACGATCAACACATAGCCCTTTAGCCTCTGCGTATACGTCTTGTTTATTTTGTTTTTAACAAGGCTTTAGGAAAAGAAGTACATTAATTAGGTCAATTAGAGATATCCCAGATCTTTAAAATGAAAGAAAATGTGGAAAAAAATTCTTCTCTTTTATACCCACCCCCTCCCCCCGCCGGCTCCCCTCTTTCTTTATTTCGGTACAATGCCTCAGGAAAGGATCATGACAGAAGAACCTTGCTTTTTTACAAATGCATCATCTTTTCTTAAATAAATATTAACTGCCTTTGGCTTTTTGGGTGTCATACAATTAACAAATTAGTCATTCACTAAGGGTATTCATCTAGGTTTTATAACACTTTCCCCACCTTAATTTTAGAATATTACATGCAAGGGGAAAAAATTGCCTTCTTTTTTATTGCTCTTATTGAAATCCCTTCTCTTAATGGTAGGCTCTGGAGTTACAGTGGCAGTTAGCTCTGTCATCAGGATATCAGCACTTAGAATGGAATTTTGAAAATTACAAAGACTGCACAGGCATATAGCAAAATCCATCGTTCTCTCTATACGATAAATGCACCCTCATTTTGAAGCTCTTGCGTTCCCTGAAATATAGCCCCCCTTTCAATTCAATTCATTGCCTTTATTACAAGCATGAGAACGAAATTAGAAACTTCCTCCAAGGTTTCAGATCTTTCGTGTGCAGTATTTATGAGAAAGAGAAGAACATCTTTGTCCTTATAAGATTTAATGAATTGAGTCCATGTTCTAAGAAGTAAAACAAACTGCTCATTTGCACTTACTTGTGCATGTATGAAATACAATATCCTTGTCCAAGAGAATCCAGAGGTATAATGGGGGGCTTTTAATTCCATGTTTAAAGTAATCTAACAGTATATACTTCCAAAATACAATATTCCAAGTATGACATCCAGAGATGCTTAGATGCTGTGTTGTGTCTCTCCGGCACAGCCAGGTTGAATATTTTCCAAGGGACTATTATCCCTGTGGACTTTGATTAATGAATCTTGGGTTACTTGAGGTGGGAAGCAGAGGCTTAAAAAAAAAAATAATCAAGTCCATTTCTTCTAGACTTTCTTGGTTTTTTCCCTCGAAGAATATATCTACTCTCTCACCAGGAAATCCAAGAGTGGTTAACCATGCTTTACCAGAGTGGTTTTACCATCAATTTCCAGTGGCTAGCTATGAGTCAGAACTGACTCAAGGGCAACAGGTTTTTTTTTTTTTTTTACAGGAGATGGTACTCAAGAACTGCATAGTGTTATGCCCTTCTTGGAGAACTAGAGAGGTTTTGTCTAGCACACCAATTAAGACAGTTGTACAATGACATGTCATTTTTTTTGAGTTGAGTACTAAGCTCTTAGCACTAAGCTCCTTGCATTGGTATTGAGACCTTGCCTAGGGTCCTCCCCTAAAGAGGAGTTGGCACTGCATAAAATAATCATAGAAGCCCATACATTTCCATCTGTTTCTCCAAGTATGGATGTTTCTTTACTTGTCAAGTTATTAATCTCCTACTTACTATCACACTGAAGCCAAAACCTAATTACACTAGCCAAGAACCACAGCATAATATTATGAAAATAAGTATACGTATTCTTTAAAGTCCCAGTGACAGCTTTAAGGTGTATATAACTTGGAATCACCATTTTAAACAGTCTTGGGAAAATTATGAAGAGCAGATCTAGGATCAAAACACAATGGCATGTTAATTTCATAGTAAAATGAGATCCTGCAACTATAATTAATATTATCCATTTCAATAACAGTGGGTCATTATATAGTCTAATTCAATTAGTCTTGATTAAATGGAGTTAATCCATTGTACATATCTGTTAGCACAGTTCATGGCAATTCACAGTAGATAGACTTATTAAAGATACAAAATGAGAAATATTTTATTTAACATATATTTATACCAGCTTAGTTTTACAGCTTAAAGATCATAATTCACTTTGCTTTGGCAGTGCACATGTGCGCACACACACACACACACACACACACACTGGTTATTTTATTTCTTGCTACTTTAGCAATCAGTTACTGCTTTGGTGAAAGCTTAAAGCTTAATCCATTAAGAGCCATTGAGAACAAAACAAACAAACAAAGCCTTAACCACTTCAGTGACGACAGTGCAGAACCAATAAGCAGTCTTCTTAGAAAACCCTAGCAATTTCAGGATCAATAGCCTCACACTGGACGCGCCTAAGTGATGAAAGCTAGGAAATTTGTGCTGCCAGGTTTCAGAAATAAAACAAAACACAAAAGTGTTGGGAAAGATATGGTTGCAAATTTGATTAAGTTTAGTTTGGGAATACCTTTGTAGCCCAAAGGGCTTACTTAAAGCCCTATTAGCAGTCACCACGAAAACAAACTAATTCAAACATCACCTTGGGCCGAAAACTATACTTATGTGTCCTGAGAGTCGACACTTTTAAAATATCTTTTAATCTCTCCCAGTTCCATAAGGCAGAGGTTTGTGATTATTTCTTCTAATTAATGTAAGTGGAATCTTTAATATACATGAATATATATGAGATAACATTAGATAAGATAAAATACATTAGATGAGATTAGAAAGATTTGTTTTCAAGGCAATATTTGTAATTTTTTTGAAATATTACAAATATTTCCTGGAAAACATATCTAATATCTTCATATTAGAAGTTTTAGGAGGGCTTTATGGTCCACTTAATTCAAGGCTATAGTTTGAACAATAAAACCAACAAATACTCTTATATATGAGAGGAGCAAAAATAAACATTTTTTTCCCCACAAGATTAAAAGCCTGTTCATTTCCTTTTAGAATTATTCCAGTGTATATTATCCTTTGTGCAAAACCCATTAGCTTCTTTTATACATCCTCAAGTCTTAAATAATACACCAGGGTTGCAGAATATGTTTTGTTTTATGGAAAAAAGCTACTGTCATTCCATAGAATAAAAAAGGCCTCCTACGTCTTTTGTGTTCATTACATTATCCCTTTCAGTTTCACAAAACAATCTTAAAATACCGTATGGCCTGTAGTCATAGTTTTTTAAATGCCTTGAAGTTTATACTTAATTATAAACTCAGTAATGAAATAGGAGTATTATTTATTATTTACCCCCAAATGTCAGGTGGTTAGACTTTACCCACAAATTATCTGGAGTCATTAAATTATATACCTTCACAGGTAGTCAGCCGACACTGTTGGGATTGCTTGCAATATGTTTATAAGCTAATTTGTTTACTGAATGTTGTCTACTCATTTTCAATTGTTTTTTTTTTTTTGAAACAGCAGATCCTCCCTAAAAAAAACATACTTAATACAAGAAACTTCTAAAAGAAACCTTTTTAGTTTAAAAAACCGTTTTAGTTTAGTTTATTCAGATCAAGAGCAGAATAATCACTTTGCTGAAATGTTATCAAATAACATTGACCATCGACATTTTACAGACTAAAGAAATAAATTACCCTGCGATAGCATTAAAATGCATGATTTTCCGGGGTGTCAGGAATGCTGCGCAGTTTTGTCTGGATTCATTAAGACGCTCACTGCATAAGTGCGTTGCCAACCGGGATGTGGGTGGCTGTAATGGCAGCATGTAGGTTTGTATGGGAAACAAGTATGGCACTGTGAAAAATCCTTCTCTCACCCTACAGATACCTGTGCGGAGAGCCTGGGGGGCATTTCTATGGGCTCACTGTCAAGTGAGTGTTTAAGCCCCCATTCACTGGGAAGCAAAGGTAAGTCTGAAAAACATTGAAGAGAAAGGAAAAAGGGTGGGGGTGGGGGTGGGGCGAAATCACCTAGCATTGAAGCAGCCTAACCAAGTGACAGACACGTAGACAACTCTGATGCTGCCAGAACAACACTCTGCACAGCCCACCAGCAAGCAATTTGTCACTGCGACAAGAATATCCTCCGCAATTTGGCGTCAGGGTCTTTGGACGGCCAACTGCGCCTGTACAGCGTGAGCTGTGCTATTCGCCAACAGCGAAGATGGGAACCGAGGTTCTTGTTATTGTGTCCAAATGTGTTATTTTATGAAAAACATATCTTTTGTCGTGATCAACAGAGAGATAGAACAGTAGTAATTGATAGTAACTGGGGGCAAATAAAACAACAAATTGAGAAAAATAGATCCTTGTATATTTGGGGGGGTACGCTGTGTGTTGAGAAGATTTGGGGATGATTGCTCAATGCCTTTGGCATTTTGTGGCACACTCCCACGGTGTTTCATAGAAATAATGAATCCATAGGTGCAAGAATGAGCTGGGGAGATTTTTTGGTAGCAAACCTTTTGCTTTTAGTGGAATGCATTCTTTGTTTTTAGACTTGACGTATTTGTATATGGTGTGTCGGTTAATACATAGCTGAGTACAAATCCTTTCTTACTTGTGTGATTTGAAATAAAACAAAGAATTCAAGGTAAGTTGGGCTATAAAGGGTGCAAAGGAAAGACCCTTTACTCTTTACATTGCTATCCTGGTAATCTATTATAAAAGTGCAGTAAAGGAGAGAAGCCAGGGGCATAGGATAAAGGTATCTGATAAATAAGCAAGTAGTGTTCCCCTTGCCAATTACTTGGCATCTTACTTTGTAATTAATGCCACAGTAATGAAAAAAGTGGTAGGCATGAAGATTGGGCCTTTTGTGCATTCTATACAGAACCAAACACTCATAAAAATCCAGCTCAAAGCTACTCTAGTTTGGCTCTCTCCACAATCAAAACTTGCTAGAGAATTAGGACAATCCCATAGGGTGTGTGTGTGCGTTGCAATGTATTAAATAAGAGTGACATCAGGCAATTGTGGTATTGCTGTCTACATCACACAAACAAAGGTGTCCTTCATTCCCCAGACATGATGGAATCTTGTACTCAGTTCTGCCAGGACCTAATATAGTATCTATTATATCATTTGCTAGGTTGTCCTATGAAGCACTTTAGCTAACTGCTGTTTAAGAGGTTATGATAACTGTCTGGCAATGCCTGGTGTATTTCCCAGTAACTTGTATATTTGCGCTCTATGCAAACTTTCAAGAAAAACTAAAAGTACTTAAGACGTAAACAGTAGTGAAAGTAATAATATTAATAACTATTTTAAGAAGTAGAAAAGAATATAATACAGGAAATGTTGCTATAATTTGAAATACAGTGCGTGTTTCAAAAATATCGGGCTAATATTATAACACTTGTCCCTAACACTTTAAAAATATGGTTTCCCTAACTTACCAGATAAAATGAGCCATAGGGGATCATTTGGGGTGGGAGGATTGGAGAAAGGGGGTGTTTATTTATGTAATTGTAGCACCGTGGAAATGATATTGGGGGCTGGAATGTGCTGACTAAAAAATATGCTAAAATGAAAGGCCTAAGATTTATATCCTCTGAAGGGGAAGATACAAAGAAAGGGGAGAACAGAGAGGTTTATGAGAAGAAAGTGTTCAAGACTAGAGGGTGCAAAATACACTGGAGACCATAAAGAAAACTAACCCCTACTTTTCTAAGCATTGCGTGGGGTGTTTTCCTTGCAACTCCCATTAAAGTCAATGGGAATCATGCAGCTAAAACCCTGTGTAACTCTTTGACAATTTACTTCCTGGTGTCTGGAAAAGAGTACTACCTACTAAGGGCAATTTACTCATTTTAGTTTGTGCCTCCCATACAAAGATGACTTTGATAGCACATAGCAGGAGGAAAAGAGAGACTGCATTTAAGATTTTTGTTATTGCAAAAGAAATCTTCATTGAAAAATGTCGCCTAAACTCTTGCCTTGTTTGGCAACAACAATAAACAGAGAAAGGCAATCCAGCAAAAGAATATGAAAAGAAGTATGGACTTGATTACAGGAAAAATGGTGATTGCTAGTATGAGGGGTTTCCCTGCCCCCCATTTTAAATTCTCAAGCTCTGAACACAATGGCAGGATAATAAGAATATGGGACGATTCTTCAGACAGCAAATTGAAGCTCTTGATTGCTTGTTTCCTCCTGTGCACCTCAAGTTGTACATATGTAAATGCAGCTATGGTATCCTTACAGAATCTCTGTTAACACAAATACAGTGTTTGGGGAGAGTACCATAGGCTCCTAGTTATAGGTAGTCACGCAGTAAAAATGGAAGATGTCTATCCTGCTGTAAGCAATAACTTGCCATAAATACACCATGCCTTTTATATAATATTATTTTTGAAAGCTCTAGAATGTGCATGCGAAAAGACTTACTAACTCTTTACTAACTCTTTCATGAACTTTGAAGTCAGAAAGCTAACACTAGCCTTCAAAATGTTTATTTTCACTCTAAGGCTCTACACGTCCTTACTCTCAAGGGAAATGTCTTTATTTCAGTGCTATACCACTTCACTATACCACTTCACTGTTACAATTCTTATAATTGCACAACCATCCAATTGGCTTCCGTGGGCTGAAGATACGGCTTCTGTATTTTCCAACTCCCTTCCCTGGCATTTGTGTTGTGACTTGTCCTTGGGACGGTGCAGAAGTAAGACCATCCATGACTCTGCTCATTGGTGTATCTGTGAACAGCTGCCCTATACAAATAGACTACTAGGCAATATAATTTCTCAGTTTCTATGGGTAAGTGAGTGCTTCTCACCGTGGACCTAGCTTGTGCTTCGGTTTAGGCAAGCCCACTGGCTGCAGCCGCCTAGAAACCATTGCTCTCTGATCGTACCAATTAGCAAATCCTGAACTTTACCACCAGGAAAAGACATAGCTCCACATTTATGAATGCCTGGCTTTTGAGAATTAGAGTAATTATGACACCAAACCTACCGTTGAATTTCAGATAGACATCTCAATTTTGTAAGAGTAAAAACCTTTCTGAAAGCATGCTGGTGTTTTTTCTGGCAGAAATAATACATATGGATGAATACAGTGATTCGATCTGTGAGAACATTTAAGGGAGAGAGAGATATTTTACTTGAACAGAATTTAGATGTGTTTCTGGATTGAGCCCTTGATTATAAGTTGAATGTTGGAGGGGGTTGAGAATTCCTGAAGTCCGTGTGAGAACTTCTGAAATCTGATTTTCTAGGGGGAGGGGACTGAGAATTCACAAAGTAATGAAAAGCATGTGTTGTCATTAAAATAGATGATAGTAGTATTATAGAATCATAGCTGAAGATAAATTTATGTATTAAAATTCTATAAGTTTTAGTTTAAAATCTCACAGCTGGTTCATGCCCCTTCTTACCTTCCAAGCCATTCATCGTTTGTGACCAGATCACATATCCTTAGCCAAATATACATTAAAAGATTTCTGCTCACCAATTAAATCTAAAATGAACTTAGAAAACAAAGCTCTTTAGTTAGCTATTAAGTTTTTTTTTTCTCTTTCAGTTTTTTTTCTAATTGAACATGGCTAAACAGTATTTTTTTTTTTTTTAATAATCAGCAAGAAGACATTAACATCGATACTTAAAGGGGCGGGAAAGGAAAAGCCAGATGTCAGGTTTGTTGCAGTGACAATATCATTCACAATGTTATAAAAGCTTGTTTCCCTCCAATATTACTGTGCCATTATTTCATTTTGGGCAACAATCTGAATAATTATGAACACATTTCATAGAATCAAAGATTTGCAAGGTTGTGTGGCCTAGAAATCTTATTTTAGGAATTATATTTGCTGTGATCTGAATTAGAAAATTGTAACTAGCTGAATTCTAAAATGCATCCCTTTATTTCAGACTTGTTTTGCTGTGAATTTACTATAAATTAATGTTTGCTAGTTCTGAAACTTAAAGCATCTTGCAATATATATATGTATATATATACATTTCTCAAACCCCCATTTACGTTGTTAAGAAATCGTTATGGCTCTGACATGACAAGGATGCAATCGTTGTGTAGTGTATGTAGTGGAGACAGGACTTGCAGAAAGAATGTATTTTGCCTTCGAGTGTCTCAAAGTCACATATTTCATTTCCAGCATGTGAGTTTTTACACACACACACACACACATTGCATTACTGTTAGCTTAGTGAGAAACATTTTGAATATATTTTTCCCTGAAATACTTTCCCAGATCCAGGGATAGAACTGGTTTTATCACGTATACAAGAGAATTATACAAGCGTTCTCACTAAGAAGGTCTAAGTCAGAAACCAAATAAAAGTGCATAGTCAAATTAATGACTATATTCCTAAGAATGAGTTCTAAACATTATTTTCTTCACTGGGACCACATTTCTATTTTTCATGTATCCCTATTCATCTGTATTTCTTCGAACAGAACCCTTGAATATCCCTCTACAACGAAAATATGTTTGTAATTCTGAATCATAGAGGAAGGTGATTACTGGGTAGAGGTATGGAACTGTTAACGATGTTGATTTTCTGGCTCCAAAGCTCTCTGGGAGTTCTCATATAGTATATTTCTGTGCTCCACTTCAAAGATTTGAGGCCTGAACTCTTCTTTGGTGCATACCAAGAAAAGGAAGCCATTGCACAATATGCTGAGTTGTCTGGAACAAAAGGTCACCCAACATTACACATGCCTGCTTGGGACCAAACCATGGTAAGGGACTCCTCCCAAGCAGGTTACAGTGTCTGTTCTCTCCTTGGCGTGTGTGCACGATTTCTTTAATATTAAGGGAATTCAAAGGTGGGCACTGAAAGAGGAAGGAGCTTTTTAAGAGTGAAATATGATCTTGAAATTTTTAAGATACTCCAAGACAGTAGAAAATGGATTTCAAATAGCAAGTTCTTTGAACTTTAAAGATGATAGAGCAGAATGAATTTTTTTTTTTTTTTTTTTACAGTTCTGAAATATGTAAAGAACTAAAGTGGTGGTACAGATCAAGTACAATGTAATTTTCATAATTATTTAATTGTGAAAGGCACATAATCGGGGAGTTCATTTGTGGTCTTTCGAGTGGCAGTGTTGCGCAATGGAAAACCAAGGAGACATTTCTCTGCCTTTTTTTTTTTAATTAATAGCTTGCTATGTAAATTTAAACACATCATTTAGCTGTTCAAGGCCTCATATTTCCTCATTTGCAAAAGAAAAAAAATAGTGTTCATTCGACTGATATTGCATGATTTTATGTTACAGCTATAGTTGTCAAAAGTACCTAAATACAGAAGGTAAACAAGACTCTAACACTCTTTTTTAGAGGGAACTCAAGATTATTTCAGATACTTAACTTTTCCATTATTGTTTGAGCTCTTACACTTGAAAGGGATATCCTATTTATAATGGTAGTTTCATTCACTCACTCATTTGCTAATTCAAAAAGGTGTATTGAGTATTGACTAAACGGAGAGTTCATGTTTGTTGTCATTGTTAGGTACTATCTGCTCCATTTGGACTCATAGCAACCCTATGTACAACAGAACAAAACACTGCCCAGTCCTGCACCATCCTCACAATCGTTGCTATGTTTGAGCTGATTGTTGCAGCCCCTGTGTCAATCCATCTCATTGAGGGTCTTCCTCTTTTGCACTGACCCTCTACTTTGCCAAGCGTAATGTCCTTCTCTAGAGACTGGTCCCTTCTGATAACATGTCCAAAATATGTGAGACTAAATCTCACCATCCTCGCTTCTAAGGAGCATCCTGGCTATACTTTTTCCAAGATAAATTTGTTCATTCTCCTGGCAGTCCATGATGTATTCAATATTCTTCGCCAATAGCATAATTCAAAGGTATCAGTTTTTTTTTTTTTCAGTCTTCTTTATTCGTTATCCAGCTTTCAATATGGCAGTTGAAAATACCATGACTTGGGTCAAGCACACCTTAGTCCACCTAGTTAATGCTAGCCAATTCATGCTGGCTCTCAGAAATTCAGAGACAACTAAGATAAAGTTTCTAACCTTCAAAATTCTCTTTGTCTGGTGAATGAAGCAATAAACCAAAAGTACCAACATTTCTGTGGGTACACAGAGGGAGGCCTCCTAACATATCCTCAGAGAGAATGCAAGGCTCCATGAGGGAGGTGACCACCGAGTTAGATTGACAATAACGATGGAACCACTTCCCATGTCTTGCCAATAGCTCTAAGATTGCCATAGGAGGACTCAGAGTTAATTCGTGTTTTGAAGGGTATCTCCTTAGCTTTAAAATATTCCTTTTATTTTTTTGCTTTAAACATACACCATTATGAAGTTCTCCTTCTACCAATTTGTTTTGGTGTTGGGTTTTCTTTCTTGTCTTCTTTTATATTACATAAGGAGGAACTGGAAAACAGTAACTACAAATATAAATGTGTGATTAATACCATGACTACTTTTCACCCATTCAGTACCTTTTTTTTTTAAACGGTGCATATGTGTGTGTATGAAAAAGTAAATATCAGTTAAATAAATGTGATTGTGAAAATTTCATGACATCTTCTAAAATAACAAGAGAGATGTTGACATATTAATAAACTCAAGCAGGGAAATCCAGGCTCAAATTATTTTAAATATTTGAGGTGGTTCTAGGGCACTTGAAGACTGTTGAATATACAAGCTTTTTTTTTTCCTATCATAAAATGTTTTAGAAAAATTCTCTTTCTAGTGGGGGTGAAAATGAAGCAGCAAGCAGGAGGGTTTGATACAGAGAAAATAGTTGAAACAAAGTCAGAATGTAATGTTCTAGGCCAGTGTTTCCCAAACTTTAATGTGAATAAGAAACCCCTGGAGAATTTAAGTGCAGTAGGCCTGGGGTGAGACCCATGGATTTCAACTTCTAACAAATTTACAGATGGTGGGTTATATGGGTTCGGGTATGGGAAAGCCTTAGTGATAAATATTGACTGTCTTCAACCACCATTTCGTCAATTGACAATTCTTCATTCTCCATTCTCTTTCTGCTCTGTAGACCTTTCACAAAAATAGAGGAATGAAATAGGGATTGTAGTTCATTAAAGCATTTGAAGTAGAAATTTCTACACAGAACACTGAACAAAAGACACAAGGATGAGATTTGTAGTATATATTTCAGCCAAGTCTGAATACTATTAAGCACCCTTGGGATGTGTAACTCTCTGTTCTCCTATGCCCTGTCCATTCACAAATTTTGTAGTGATGTGATACTGTAAAATTCAGTGACTCAACATGGTTTTTGCATAGTGGAAAGTAAATTTCTCAACTCTATTTTTTTGGTTGACCTGATCAAATACAGGTAACCAATTATCTTAATGCAAATCCCTAACCCCTCAGCCAAATAAATGTAAAAATATTTACATAATTTTTAACGTTTATTTTGCCTGTGTATGTGGATTTTAATATTATTAATATGCTGAGTGTAAATTATTATCTTTACAACAATAATCTATAACCAAGTACTTTTCATCATTTCTCCTTCTTCTTTCTATTCCCCAGGGGTATTAATTTTTGACCCATTTGACAAATTGGTTTATTCTAAGAAAAAGTTTTACTTACAGGATGTTCAACTTCTTAAAGTCACCATATTGGTGTCTTATTTAGTTAATAAACATCTAAAGGGGTTGTAAACAATATGATTTCATAATGTAAATGTTCAGAGCAGTAATTCCTTTTTGGAAATACTACCGCTTATGAAAGCTGTGGTCCTTCTTTACAGAAAATTCTCATGAAGTACACAAAAAGAAATTTTGCGTAAAAATATGCACACATGAAAGTATGGCCCCTTGAAGAAAGATTAAGCAACTCTAATTGTAACAACTGAGGTGGAGTTAACCAAAATACCATCTCTCTTTTTTTTTTTTTTTGCCTTTTTTATATAGACATTAAAATAAGAAATCAACAGTCTGTTGAGGCACCTGGGTCAATGGATGGGTCAATAGGCTGTTTCTGTAAATATACCATTTTGTTTTTATTGTGTAAACCTTGCCTTACAAATAAGTCTTTATACTGATTTGTGACATGAAAGCAAGTGGACATCCGGCTTATGTGAAAAATTTGATTTACTCATTTGCATTTTTATATTCCATTCACTCCATTTTAAATTGTTTCCTTGTCCTCTTTGTTCCTAAAGCTGCCTTCTCAAGTCTTTTCAATTATAAATACCCACAGATAGAGTTTAGGCTGCTTGTCATTTCTTTAAGAATTTAAAATTGAAATCAACATTCAAGGTCCACAACTTGAGAAAAATCGCAGTATCTAGGTAAACAAAAAGTTAGTTTCAAACTAACGACAAACTTGGAGACAAAAATAAATTTACCCCCGATACATTATATTGGTCTTGGGTAACTTAAAAAAAAAAATTTGAAGTCTACTTTTAAAATTTCAGGAGCAAAGCACTAATAATTTCTTCTTCAGGTTGATTATGATAGTTCTTCAAAAAATGTTCTGAGTATATAAAGGTGCTTCCAACACTAATGATATGCTGTAAACAAATTTTGGGATGAAAAGCTATAAAGTTTTGGTCGTTCATGAATATTATTTACAACATTGGTTATTGTGAGTAAAAACTAAACATCTAAAAACTTAAAATCTGGATCATGTGTTGTTTCATTTCAGGCCTAGTCCTTCCTCTTCATAGTGGTAAATCCAGAAATCTAACAATTTCCATAACATTGAATTATTATGACAGCCAAGATCAGATTTACTCAGAAGTTCCATTCAAGTTTTAGGTGGGGCTTCTTACATCAGAGGGTTTATTTCTTACTTTAAAATAATAGGCTTGTGTGAAAACCAAATTTTTTAAATCGATAGTGTTAGTCAATCTTTTTGAATATTTTCCTATAACCAGCTAGTTATACCCTAGAAAAGTGTGGGCATATGTGTGTGTGTGTATTGTGTGTGTGTGTGTGTGTGTGTGTGTGTGTGTGTGTGTAAATGGTAAGATTCTCCACCAGCTGAGTGGATCAGCTTGTTGGGCTGAAAGTAGATAATGGAAACAGGGAAAACTAGGATAGGCAAAGCTGAGAGAAGTTAGTTCATCATACTCTTCAGTCAAGAAGTTTGCACCTCCATATATCAGTCTTTTGAATTCTACCTCTGGTAATTCCAAGAAATTATCTTCCTCTGGAAGGTTTCTTGCATCTTTGTTTTGGGGGCTTGCTGAAGCCATCATGGTCTGCCTCTTTATGTGATTTGATATTGACCATCTTGGCCCTGCCTTCTGAACTTATTTCTAAAATATACTGAGATAATGCTTTTCTAAGTTTATCAGTAATGTGATGTGCACTTAAAGAATGTATATTCTCTAATATTTGGATATTTCTAAGTATATCAAGATAGTTTATTTTTTTTCCTAAAATCTTCTATACCCTTACTCATTTTTTTCTCTTTTTTAGATATATTTATTGAGAGAGTAAATTAAAATCTCCAGTTATGATTTCTTGTATATTTTTCCATTACTGTCAATTTCCTCTGGCTTCATAAATTTTGAAACCATGTTATAAGATGCATATAAATTTAAAATTGTTGTATCTTCCTGACGTACCCTTTCATCATTAGAAAATGTCCCTGTTTAACTCTAATAAGACTACTTGCCTGAAAGTCTACTTTGTTCTACACCATCCATCTTGTGATTGGTTTTGCAAGGAATATGATTTTCAGTCCTCTACTTTCAACCTTTCTGTGATATTTAAAGCACATGTTTTTTCAATAGAGTTTGTTTTGTTTTGTTTTTAAATTCATCTGACCCATTGTTTTTACAATTGGTATTTAGTCCATTCATATTTAATATAATTGCTGATATATTTCAGTTTGTATGTATCATCTTACCCTGCGTGTTCTATTTGTTCCACCTGTTTTATGCTCCCCTTCTTTTCTATTTTCTTATTTTTCACTAAAATGTTTAAGCATTCCATTCTCCTTCCCACCCTCCACTTATCCTGGTATATATATTTAACTATTTTTTTTATAGGTTATCTTAGAGATTACTACTCACATCCTAATTTTATCAGAGTCAATTTTAAATTTGTACTTTTACTGCTTTGCAGAAAATGCAAGGTCCATGGAACACTTTATCTACATTTAGCTATTTCTAGCCTTTTGCATTACTGTTGCCCTGCATTTATAGCTATATTTTAAACCACAAAAGATATATTTTTGTTTTTCTGTAAAGTTAATATTTATTTAGATATACCCACATATTTACCATTTTCATTGCTCGTCATTCCTCTCTGCATATCTGCACTTATTCCCATGTTCATTTTCATTCTGTTTGGAGACCTCTTAGTATTTCCTTTATTGTGGGCCTATTGCTAATAAATTATCTTAGCTTTTGTTCATCCTTATTTTAGCCTCATTTTTGAAAGATATTTTAACTGGATATAAAATTATAATTTTACAGAGTTTTTTTCTATTCAATATTTTAATATATAATTTTATTTTATTTTGACTTCTATTGTTATTTTTCACTCTATAGGTTTTTCCAGTATTGCCCAATTTGGGGTTCATAGATTATCCTGAATTTTCCCTTGCAGTTTTCTTCATCTTTGAAAAGTTCTTGGTAATAATCTCTTTAATATTGAATTTGCCACACATGCTCCCTCTCCTTCTCTGTCAGGGCTAAAATTGCATGTATGTTAGGCTTTTCACCATAATTCATATATCTCGTGATATTTTCTATGATTTACGTTCATTTTATTCTTCATGCTTCACTCTGGATATTTTCTACTGACTTATCTTCCAGCTCTATGATCCCATTTTTAGCACTATGCAAACTACAGTTAGGCCATTCTTTTGAAATCTGAATTTGTTACTGTATTTTTTAGATCTAGAATTTTTATTTAACTGTTTTTATAGATTCTAATTATGAGGTGAAATTCTCCAACTTGTTTAGTTTAGTTTCTTGAACATATCAATCAATATATTTAAAACTCCATGTCTGGTAACTCTAATAATTGTGTCACCTGTGACTCTGTTTCTATTATCTGCTTGTTCTTTTGATACTTTTTCTTCAATACTTATTGAATCCTAGGCATTGCATTTGATTGTAGGGGCTGATTTATGTTATTTTCTTTTAGAGATATTTCATCCTATACTCTAGCAAACAACAGAAGATGGATCATATCAATGTAATGAGGGACTGAGTTGTTTAGATTTCAGTCTTTATAAGGCTTAGTTTTCCACCTATTTACCTCTTTCTAAGCATATTACTTCCGAAGTTTTCCATTTGAGAATTCTTCCCAGTGCCAGAAGAATACCAATACTTTCTCCTGCTTTACAGCTTCTTTCTACTTGGTTTCTTACCCTATTTCTCTTTGCAGCTTGATTAGTAAGTTCCCTGAAGTGTAGACTGGTATTAATCTAGATCTTTCATTTTCTTTGGGTATTAGGTCTCTCAAATTCTTGCCTGCCTTTGTTGTTGCTGTTCTTAGGTGCTGTTGTGTCATTTCTGACTCATAGTAACCCTATCTACAACAGAATGAGTCTGTCCAGTCCTGTGCCATCCTCACAATTGTTGCTGTGCTTGAGCCAATTGTTGCAGCCACTGTATTAATCTATTTAATTGAGGGTCTTCCTCTCTTTCACTGACCCTCTACTTTACCACACATGATGCCCTTCTCCAGGGACATCCTAATAACATGTCCAAAGTAAGTGAGATGAAGCTTCACCATTTTTGCTTCTAAGGAGCATTCTCGCTGCAATTTTCCAAGACAGATTTATTTGTTCTTCTGGCAGTCCATAGTATATTCAATATTCTTTGCTAACACCATAATTCAAAGGCATCAGTTCTTTGGTCTTCCTTGTTCATTGTCCAGCTTTCATATGCATATGAGACAATTGAAAATACCATGGCTTAGTAACCCAAAATGGAGTACATGAAATGTCTTTGCCTATTAGTAGGTGACCTCTGCCTGCCTTCTCATCTTTTCACCTTAAGCCAAGAATTGGCATATGTCCTAAGGAGAAAAGATATTTAAAATTGAGATTGCCTTGATAAACTCCCTTTTCTCCAAAGCTTGCCCCTCAAGTCCTGGCTGTCTTAGCAACTCTGCGATGCCTTCAAATTTAAGTCCTTTGCATGCTATCCATATTTCTTAATTGTTCTTAGCGAGAACCTTGGTGTACTATGACCTGCTCCATATAGTTAAAAGTGGAAGTAATTCACTATGTATTTTTTTCTCTTGAAAATGATGAGATTAGAAAATATTGAGTGATATTTTACGTTATCAATTTGTTTTAAAATAAATTATTCAAAACTATGCTATTTTGCATTACAGAAACTTCCAAAGTATAATTTTTCAGAATCCTTTTTGAGTATACATATTGTATATCTGAATACTTTATGTCCTGTTGTCATTTAAAATATGTGTATTATATACTTTAGAAGCATAGTTATGTTTTGAGAGATCAATAAGTCATAATTTTGGTATATGGTATGCTAGTAATAAAGTGAACAAAATAAGAGGAAACAAATTCCT
Organism: Elephas maximus indicus; assembly: GCF_024166365.1. NCBI lineage: Eukaryota > Metazoa > Chordata > Mammalia > Proboscidea > Elephantidae > Elephas > Elephas maximus. The sequence goes on along the minus strand of NC_064828.1, from coordinate 41,744,606 downwards.
CAGTGCATCAAAATAGTGTAGTTGGTTTCCAAACTTATAGGGATGGTTTAAAATAGTGGTTAGCCATTTTTCAGTGGGCCCCGAACTCATGGTGACCCCACCAACAATGGAATGAAATGCTGATTGGTCCTGTGCCATTCTCATGATTGGATGCAAATTGGACTATTGATATCCTCAATTATTAAGTTTACTGGAATAAAGTTCAGGAAATCCATTCAGAAATACAATGAGTAATAAATACTGGAATTATAGCTTTCAATGGTGGATTAAAAATTTAAGTATTTACATGCTGAATCAAAAACATTTCACAGGAGAGGTGAGCCCTGTAATTCCTTACCTAAGATCCATCTATTTGGAAAACTGTAAGTTAAAATTAACTCCATAAATCTTTATGTTAGAAATATTTTTATTACTTCCTGTTTAGCACCTATTTCCTTTTTTTGTAAAATAATTTTTATTGTGCTTTAAGTGAAAGTTTACAAATCAAGCCAGTCTCTCACACAAAAACCCACATGCACCTTGTTACACACTCCCAGTTACTCTCCCCCTAATGAGACAGCTCGCTCTCTCCCTCCACTCTCTCTGTTCGTGTCCATTTCTCCAGCTTCTACCCCCTCCACCCTCTCATCTCCCCTCCAGGCAGGAGATGCCAACATAGTCTCAAGTGTCCACCTGATCCAAGAAGCTTACTCCTCACCAGCATCTCTCTCCAACCCATTGTCCAGTCCAATCCATGTCTGAAGAGTTGGCTTCAGGAGTGGTTCCTGTCCTGGGGAAACAGAAGGTCTGGGGGCCATGACCACCGAGGTCCTTCTAGTCTAAGTCAGATCATTAAGTCTGGTCTTATGAGAATTTAGGATCTCCAACCCACTGCTCTCCTGCTCCCTCAGGGGTTCTCTGTTGTGTTCCCTGTCAGGGCAGTCATCAGTTGTAGCCAGGCACCATCTAATTCTTCTGGTCTCAGGATGATGTAGTCTCTGGTTCATGTGGCCCTTTCTGTCTCTTGGGTTCATAATCACCTTGTGTGCTTGGTGTTCTTCATTCTCCTTTGATCCAGGTGGGTTGAGACCAATTGATGCATCTCAGATGGCTGCTTGCTAGAGTTTAAGACCCCAGAAGCCACTCTTCAGAGTGAGATGCAGAATGTTTTCTTAATAGATTTTGTTATGCCAATTGACTTAGATGACCCCTGAAACCATGGCCTCCAAAACTCGGCCCTGCTACGCTGGCCTTCGAAGCATTCAGTTTATTCAGGAAACTTCTTTGCTTTTGGTTTAGTCCAGTTGTGCTGACCTCCCCTATATTGTGTGCTGTCTTTCCCTTCACCTAAAGTAGTTCTTATCTACTATCTAATTAGTGAATACCCCTCTCCCACCCCTCCCCATAACCACAAAAGAATGTTTTCTTCTCAGTTTAAACTATTTCTCAAGTTCTTATAATAGTGGTCTTATACAATATTTGTCTTTTTGCAACTGACTAATTTCACTCAGCATAATGCCTTCCAGGTTTCTCCATGTTATGAAATGTTTCACAGATTCATCACCGTTCTTTATTGATGCATACATAGTATTCCATTGTGTGAATATACCATAATTTATTTATCCTTTCATCTGTTGATGGCCACCTTGGTTGCTTCCATTTTTTGCTATTGTAAACAGTGCTGCAATAAACATGGGTGTGCATATATCTGTTCGCGTAAAGGCTCTTATTTCTCTAGGATATATCCCAAGGAGTGGGATTGCTGGATCGTACGGTAGTTCTATTTCTAGCTTTTTAAAGAAGCGCCAGATTGATTTCCAAAGTGGTTGTACCATTTGACATTCCCACCAGCAGTGTAGAAGTGTTCTAATCTCTCTACAGCCTCTCCAACATTTATTATTTTGTGTTTTTTGGATTAATGCCAGCCTTGTTGGAATAAGATGAAATCTCTTTGCATGTTTGATTTGCATTTCTCTATTGGCTAATGATCGTGAGCATTTCCTTATGTATTCATATATTTTGCCCATTTTTTAATTGGGTTATTTGTCCTTTTGCAGTTGAGTTTTTGCAGTATCATGTAGATTTTAGAGATAAGGCACTGATCAAAAATGTCATAGCTAAAAACTTTTTCTCAGTCTGTAGGTAGTCTTTTTACTCTTTTGGTGAAGTCTTTGGGTGAGCATAAGTGTTTGATTTTTAGGAGCTCCCAGTTATCTAGTTTTTCTTCTACATTCATTATAATGTTTTGTATACTGTTTATGCCATGTATGAGGGCTTCTAACATTGTCCCTATTTTTTCTTCCATGATCTTTATCATTTTAGATTTTATATTTAGGTCTTTGATCCATTTTGAGTTAGTTTTTGTACATGGAGTGAGTTATGGGTCTTGTTTCATTTTTTTGCAGATGGATATCCAGTTATGCCAGCACCATTTGTTAAAAAGACTGTCTTTTCCCCATTTAACTGTTTTGGGGCCTTTGTCAAATATCAACTGCTCATATGTGGATGGATTTATGTCTGGATTCTCAATTCTGTTCCATTGGTCCATGTATCTGTTGTTGTACCAGTACCAGGCTGTTTTGACTACTGTGGCAGTATAATAGCTTCTAAAAGCAGGTAAAGTAAGGCCTCCCATTTTGTTCTTCTTATTCAGTAATGCCTTATTTATCCAGGGCCTCTTTCCCTTCCATATGAAGTTGGTGATTTGTTTCTCCATCTCATTAAAGAATGTCGTTGGGATTTGGATCGGAATTGCATTAAATGTATAGTTTGGTTTTGGTAGAATAGGCATTTTTATAATGTTAAGTCTCCCTATCCATGTGCAAGGTATGTTCTTCCACTTATGTAAGTCTCTTGGTTTCTTGCAGAAGTGTACTGCGGTTTTCTTTGCATAAGTCTTTTACATCTCTGGTAAGATTTATTCCTAAGTGCTTTATCTTCCTGGGGGCTCCTGTAAATGGCATTGATTTGGTGATTTCCTCTTTGATGTTCTTTTTGTTGGTGTAGAGGAATCCAAATGATTTCTGTATGTTTATCTTGTATCCTGATACTCTGCTGAACTCTTCTATTAGTTTCAGTAGTTTTCTGGAGGATTCCTTAGGGTTTTCCATGTATAAGATCATGTCATCTGCAAATAGAGATACTTTTACTTCTTCCTTGCCAATCTGGATGCCCTTTATTTCTTTATCTAGCCTAGTTGCTCTGGCCAGGGCTTCCAGCACAATGTTGAATAAGAGTGGTGATAAAGGGCATCCTTGTCTAGTTCCTGATCTCAAGGAGAATGTTTTCAGGCTCTCTCCATTTAGGGTGATGTTGGCTGTTGGCTTTGTATAAATGCCCTTTATTATGTTGAGAAATTTTCCTTCTGTTCCTATTTTGCTGAGAGTTTTTATCATGAATAAGTGTTGAACTTTGTCAAATGCCTTTTCTGCATCAGTTGATAAAATCATGTGATTCTTGTCTTTTGTTTTATTTATGTGGTGGATTACATTAATTGTTTTTCTAATGTTGAACCATCTCTGCATACCTGGTATGAAGCCCACTTGGTCATGGTGAATTATTTTTTTGATATGTTGTTGAATTCTATTGGCTAGAATTTTGTTGAGGATTTTTGCATCTACATTCATGAGGGATATAGGTCTATAATTTTCTTTTCTTGTGGTGTCTTTACCTGGTTTTGGTATCAGGGATATGGTGGCTTCATAGGATGAGTTTGGTGGTATTCCATCCTTTTTTATGCTCTGAAATACCTTTAGTAGTAGTGGTGTTAACTCTTCTCTGAAAATTTGGTAGAACTCTGCAGTGAAGCCATCCGGGCCAGGGCTTTTATTTGTTGGGAGTTTTTTGATTACCTTTTCAATCTCTTCTTTTATTATCAGTCTATTTAGTTGTTCTACCTCTGTTTGTGTTAGTTTAGGTAGGTAGTATGTTTCTAGGAATTCATCCATTTCTTCTAGGTTTTCAAATTTGAGTACAGTTTTTCATAGTAATCTGATATGATTCTTTTAATTTCAGTTGGGTCTGTTGTAATATCACCCCTCTCATTTCTTATTCAGGTTATTTGCTTTCTCTTCTGTTTTTCTTTTGTCAGTTTGGCCAATGATTTATCAATTTTGTTGATTTTTTTTAAAAAACCAGCTTTTGATCTTGTCAATTCTTTCAGTTGTTTTTCTGTCTTTTCTTTCATTTAGTTCGGCTCTAATTTTTATTACTTGTTTTCTTCTGTTGCCTGTGGGTTTCTTTTGTTGCTCTCTTTCTATTTGTTCAAGTTGTAAGGATAATTCTTTGATTTTGGCCCTTTCTTCGTTTTGGATGTGTGCATTTATTGATATAAATTGGCCTCTGAGCACTGCTTTTGCTGTGTCCCAAAGGTTCTGATAGGAAGTGTTTTCATTCTCATTAGATTCTCTGAATTTCTTTATTTCATCCTTAATGTCTTCTATAATCCAGTCTTTTTTGAGCAGGGTATTATTCAGTTTCCAATCGTTTGATTTGTTTTCCCTGCTTTTCGTGTTATTGATTTCCACTTTTACGGCCTTATGGTCAGAGAAGATGCTTTGTAGTATTTCAATGTTTTGGATTCTGCTAAGGCTTGCTTTATGACCTAATATGTGGTCTATTCTAGAGAATGTTCCATGTGGAGTAGAAAAGAAAGTATAGTTGGTTGCTGTTGGGTGAAGTGTTCTGTATATGTCTACAAGGCCAAGTTGTTTGATTGTGGCATTTAGATCTTCCGTGTCTTTATTGAGCTTCTTTCTGGATGTCCTGTCCTTCACCGAAAGTGGTGTGTTGAAGCCTCCTACTATTATTATGGAGCTGTCTATCTCACTTTCCAATGCTGATAGAGTTTGTTTTATGTATCTTGCATCTCTGTCATTGGGTACATAAATATTTAATATGGTTATATCTTCTTGGTGTATTGTCCCTTTAATCATTATATAGTGTCCTTGCTTATCCTTTCTGATGGATTTAACTTCAAAGTCTATTTTGTCAGAAATTAATATTGCCACTCCTGCTCTTTTTTGATTGCTGTTTGCTTGATATTTTTTTCCATCCTTTGGGTTTTAGTTTGTTTGTGTCTCTAAGTCTAAGGTGTGTCTCTTGTAGGCAGCATATAGACGTATCTTTTTAATCCATTCTGCCACTCTCTGTCTCTTTATTGGTGCATTTAGTCCATTTACATTCAGGGTAATTATTGATAGGTATGAATTTAGTGGTATCATTTTGATGTCTTTTTTTTGTATGTTTTTGACAGTTTCTTTTTTCCCACTTGATTTTATGAGCTGAGTAGAATTTCTTTATATATTGTCTTTTCCTCATATTTGTTGTTGTTGATTTTATTTCTGCTGAGTCTCTATTTTTCCCTTGTATTTTATTTTGTTGAGTAGGGTAGTTTGTCTCCTTTGTGGTTACCTTATTATTTACCCTTATTTTTCTAAATTTAAAACTACCTTGTATTTCTTTGTATCACCGTATCTTCCTCTCCATATGGAAGGTGTAAGATTACAATTCTTAGTCCCTTTTCATTATTTTAATGTTGTCTTCTTTTATATAATAACATTGCTGTTACCCTGTTTTGGGCATTTTTTTTTTTTTTTTTTAATCTTGTTTTGTTTTTTTGGATTTCTCTGTCTGGGTTGACTTCTAGTTGCTCTGCCCAGTGTTCTAGTCTTGGGTCAATACCTGATATTATTGATTTTCTAACCAAAGAACTCCCTTTAGTATTTTTTGTAGTTTTGGTTTGGTTTTTAGAATTCTCTCAACGTGTGTTTACCTGGAAATGTCTTAATTTCACCTTCATATTTAATAGACAGTTTTGCTGTATATATGATTCTTGGCAGGCAATTTTTTTCCTTCAATTTTTTAAATATGTCATCCCATTGCCTTCTTGCCTGCATGGTTTCTGCCGAGTAGTCTGAGGTTATTCTTATCAGCTCTCCTTTGTAGGTGACTTTTCTTTTGTCCCTTGCTGCTCTTATAATTGTCTCTTTATCTTTGGTTTTGGCAAGCTTGATTATAATATGTCTTGGTGACTTTCTTTTAAGATCTACCTTATCTGGAGTTCGATGAGCATCTTGGATAGATATCTTCTCATCTTTCACAATATCAGGGAACTTTTCTGCCAACAAATCCTCAACAATTTTCTCTGTATTTTCTGTTATCCCTCCCTGTTCTGGTACTCCAATCACTCGTAGGTTATTTCTCTTGATAGAGTCCCACATGATTCTTAAGGTTTCTTCATTTTTTAAATTCTTTTACCTGATTTTTCTTCAACTATATTAATGCCAAGTGGTTTTTCTTTGAGCTCCAAAATTCTAGCTTCTACTTGCTCAATTCTGCTCCTCTGACTTTCTATTGAGTTATCTAATTCTGTAATTTTATTGTTAATCTTCTGAATTTCTGATTGCTGTCTGTCTATGGATTTTTCCAGCTTATTAAACTTTTCATTGTGTTCCTGAATAATCTTTCTAATTTCTTCATTTGCTTTATCTGTGTGTTCCTTGGCTTGTTCTGCATATTGCCTCATTTTCTTCCTGATGTTTTGAAGGGTTCTGTATATTAAACTTTTGTATGCTGCATCTGGTAATTCCAGGAATGCACTTTCATCTGAAAGATCCCGGGATTCTTTGTTTTGAGAGCCTGTTGAGGTGATCATGGCCTGTTTCTTTATGTGACTTGATATGGACTGTTTTCTTCGAACCATCCAAAAGTTATTGTATTAGTTTATGCTTGCTTACTGTGTCATAGCTGCTTGCTTTGTTTTGTTTTGGTATACCCCTATGGGTTGCTTGAGTGAGCTAGCTTGATTATTTTCACCTTTGGAGCTCTGGTGTCCTGTCCCCAGCTGGCTAGAGCTGTTAGCAGTATATCAGTCTAGGAGTCCATTCAGTTTTCTTGTATGAATTCAGCTGAAGTTTCCAGGTAGCTGATATCAAGTGTGTGATACAGGCTCTGTCCTACAGTCTTAGGAGGGCAGGGGTGATTGGCGTATATTCCGGTATCTGATTGCAGCAGGGGGTCACACTCTAAACAAGGCATGTGGCTGAGAACCGATCCCCAAGTGTCTCTGAGGAAAATGCATCGCTATTCCCTAAAGTGTGCTGGTGGGTGGGTTCTGCAGAGGGACCATGGGCACCCAAAGTTTTTATTGTAAGGACTGGGAGGTACCAGTTATTTTTGGACCACTGTCGTGGGTGGCTGGGTGACCTGAGTGGAGCTACCAGTCTTTAGGTCCCTGTTGTGGGTAGGTGAGGATTTTGTTTCATAGGCAAAGCAATGTCAAATGTCAAACACCCGCCTCTCCACCACACCACTCAAATGGTTGGAGTTTGCCAACAAGGGCCTGTCTTCCCAAAATAGGCCTACAGAGGTCTATGTAGAAGGGAAAGGTGCTCAAGGCCCATGGACGGTTTATGCCTGGACAGGAGCCGCTTCTGTCCTGAGCTCCCCTGGTTAATGGAGCTAGCAAATTATCGTTTCTCCCCAGTTGCAATTTTTTTTTTCGTTCCCCAAGGCCAGGAGGACGGCTCTAGGTGCTCACGAGGGTCTATCTCAGGCCCAGGGATTCAGCCACTGAAGCTGGCTTGGCTGTGGGGGTGTGCGGGAAAATATACACAAGTACTTAGTTTTTGCTGAGAGCATGCCGTTCTCCTCAGGTTCCGGAGGTGTGAGTGGGCTGCATGCCTGGCTGCTTCTCCCTGAGGAAAGTGCAGCTGAACGCGTGTACCAGCCCGCTGTCACCACCGCTGCTGCTCCAGGAATGGTGCCTGAGGGCTCCCCGTGATTCAGGTCCTTTAACTCCTCTCCACTTCTGAATGGCCTCTTCCTCCCCCTGCCTCTCAGTTCGTTGTCTAAGATTGCCTTTGATGCTTAGGGCTCCAGCTTGTCACAAATATACTCATTTCACTTGCTTTTTTCGGGTCTTTGTTGTAAAGAGTGCTCGACAGAAGCATGTGTCTATTCCACCATCTATTTCCTTTTTTTACAATGAGTCTTCACTCTATGCTCCAAAGGCCCATCATAGCGACCCAATCAAAATCATGGTTGACCTTTCTTCTGTGTCAGTACATTCATCTCGGGAAGACTTAATTCAGGGAGACACAAGTGGGAAACCCTCTTTCCCATTCTTCCATGTAATCTTACCTGACCAGTATTGCATTGTTTTACGACCTATACTATCAGATAGCTGACCTGAAAAGCTGATATATAATAATAAGACAAATGGAGTATATAGACCTGGTTTTAAAAAGTACAGTTACTATGTGTTGAGCATTCTTTTCCTTTTGTCCTTCTTTTGATTTAACATAAAATAGATTTTGAAGAAATTCTATCTATAATTACTAATTATAGTGTTTCACCAAGGATACATTGGGGAAGGTATCTTTGCAAATCATAGGTGGAATATGTTTTAAGAGGAAAGTTTTAAACATCTCAATCAAAACACTTCTTTAAAATATATCTTAAATAAAGTGATCTTTATGTTAACAATACTTTTAGAATTATCATATATAATGTTTTTAAAGGAAAAACATTACTTTTTTTGGTCATTAAGCTTTTACATGAGTCTTTAAGTTACACCTTTCTGGTTATAAACATATAGATTTGAGTAGGTTTTTATTTCCTCTCGAACTATTTCAAACCTGGGGGTTGTGCTATAAAAACACCACACTCTTAGTAATTAAGATATTCTGGTGCTTTGAAACTTTTCTTTCAACCGAGGTAGTATCTGGTTTTCTTTATTTTTACAGCTGTAATTTTCTAATTTCAGGACTTTTTATATTATCCTTCAATTTAAGGTTGCATGAGTGTTTGCTAGATTTCATGATTTGCAAGTGTAATACCTATTGGAAATATATATTTTTTTGTAATCGTAGCTTTTAATTTTATATTATAAGCTTTTAAGTAGAATATTATTTGTAAATCTATGACAGAACAAATTCATTTTCATTCAGATATCTAAATTATTTTGTCACCTCCATTCTATAAAGTGACATTTGTCTCAAGGGCTTTCAAGAATGTATTAGAAAACAAATATTACAAATGTCAACATTTGTATATAAAAAAAACCTTTCTGAAGATATTTTACATGATCCAAAAGACAAATCCATAAAAAGTGGAAAGAGAAAAATTTTTGCTTATATCACTCATGGCTGTTATCCTCAAACTTTATAGCCCTAATATTATCATGAGCCTTATTTTCAGATTCCCCCATTTAGCAGCAACATATCATTATCACTGTGATTACATTACTAATTCTCTTGTATATATAATTAAACATGTTGCTACTTAATTATAATAGCCTCTAAAGGGTGTTGAGAAGCCCTGGTGTCCCAGTGGTTAAACACTTAGCTGCTAACCGAAAGGTCGGGATTTCAATCCCATCACCCTCTCCATGACAGAAAAATTGGCAGTCTGCTTCCATAAAGGTTTACAGCCTTGGAAACCCTATGGGACAGTTCTACTCTGTCCTATAGGGTTGCTATAAGTTGGAATCAACCTGACAGCAATGGGTTTTAAATGGTGTTAATATAAAAATGTTGTGACTTCAAAACGTTGAAAATCTTTGGTCTAGTTGTTATAACACCATGTCCAGAAGATATAGCTATATGCCTCTTTTATAGTGTACTTATGTTTAAATTTAATGCCAACATTTCATTGCTAAGAAATATGTTAAGTGAGGATGGAGGCGCCATATTTATTGAAGGGCACATCTACATTGGCAGGTGTTTTCTGAATTAAACATTTGTTTCAGATAATATTTTATTCAGGAGCATCTTATCAGCCAAAATGTTTTCTTTTTTTTTCAGTTTTGAAAATTCCAGTTTCCTCAGCACATATTTCTAAACTGGAAATGTTTAGGAGGAAATACTCTTTTCCTTTGGTCCCAAATGCTTCAAAACTCTCATTTCCTCAGTGAGTATCTTCTGTCCAGGACTGGTATTCACACAGAATATTTCAGCTCTTTAGGCATTGAACTTTATTTTCCAAATGTTTTCTCTTTAAAAATAGGCTTTTAGATTGATTGGCGCTTCTCATCTGGAAGTAGTTGAAAGAGTAGTATGTAAGTATATAGTCAAGGTGGAGTGGCTTGAAAATCACCAGTTGGAATATGACCTTTGTCTAAGACAATTGTAATAGTATTTTCAGAAATTGAATGATGGAGATTCTTGAAGAAACTGCTGATAATGTCTGAAATTAGAACTCTTAATTCTAAATCTGTGCAATTTGACCTTATTTGTGTGTGTGTGTGTGTGTGTGAACAAAAGTTACACTTTGCACTAATTTGCATTGCTGCTACTTTCATTTTAAATTGGAATTTTTTATCACCATCCATCTGTAAGATACCTCCTGTTACTAATTTCTGACATGGATTTCCTCATTAATATGAGATTCACAACTGCATAGATTAAAAGTTATCTGATCATATCTGGCTCATCCCATGTTGTATCATTCTGTTCCTATACTTGATGGATTATGATTTGACTGTGACAACGTTAGTATATAAAGATAATGAGTCAGATAGTAACTCTTGGAAGAACAAATTTTTTAATATATTTGATGACAGCTGCCTTTTACTTTACAGAATTTAAATTGTTTGATGTGACTCCCCTTTTTTTAGCCATATTAATGGAGTATAAAACAAATTTTGTGTTTTGTAGTCTTATAAATATTAAAGGTTTATTTCCAAATAATGCTAAAATGAGAATGAAAATGGTTTTGTAATTAAATATTATGCATGTATGACTAAAACAATTTTCATACTTTTCATGAGTAATCACTTTGAAAGCTCTTCAAGCAAGAGGCATTTCTGTTTCCGATAACAACTTTTGCAAGCACATTAAACAATACAGAAAACACATTGCTTTTAAAAATGTGGGAAGGCCAAAAGTATGAGTTATTGAGAGAGATATGAAACCTCTGGAATATATTTCCCACAGAAACTCTTAATTAGTTATTTAGATCAGTGACAAAGAAACAAAACTTCTCCAAAAAACAAAACAAAGCAAAAGAAAACTCACCCATGCAGTGAAATGAGAATCTCTTTAAGAGTTGGATTTGATAGCTGTGCAAAACACCTATAGAGACATCACGAATTTTGTTTTACAATCTCAGATTTAACTTAGTACCTGGATTGTCTGATGCTGAGAATTAAAGCTACTTGGAAACTCTCGGCATCTATTCCTTTATTTGCTTAAAAATTGAGCATCGCTAGCTGTTAAAATCCTGTCTTTAATATCGATGATTATTTACTGAGGGTTTAAAGAGTTCATGTTACTCTCTGGTTTCAGTAATTATAATAGTAATGATATATAAGGTTGTACATTTTAAATCTCTATCCTTCCCTCATCTGGTCCTTTGGTACCAATAATTTGGCAGCTCTTCCCTGATCTACACAATAACCTTAGTGTGTTAACCCAGAGAAGAAACACATGCCCTTTGACTAAGTGCTTCCTACAAATAATGCTTCTGTTTTTTCTTCTGCAAAGTAAGGATGACGCTACCTACCTTCCGAAGTGGTTGGGACAACAAATGAAGTAATCTTGTGAAAAAGCTCAGCCCTGTGCCTTGTACATGTTGTTGTAGTTAGGTGCCATTGAATTGACTCTGACTCATAGTGACCCCATGTGACAGAGTAGAACTGCCATAGGGTTTTCTTGGCTATAATCTTTATAGAGGTTGATCATCAGATCTTTCTCCCAAAGAGCCACTGGATGGGTTCAAACCACCACCTTTCAGTTAGTAGCCAAGTACTTAACCAATGTGCCACGAGGACTCCTTGCATAGAAGGAGCCTTGTATATAGAAGGTGCCAATAAATTTTGACTCTTATCACAACTATTCTCTACCTCCTTATCCCCTTGCCATGTACTGAGAATTGCTGGCAATCTGGGTAAAGAGAGCTTTTGAAGTAATTGGGTGTTTAATGCTCCTTAACCATGCTGTGTGGGGGACTGCCTACTTTTGATAGACTCTTCTCTGCTGGTAGCTGTGCCTTAAACTCTTCTTCTGTCAAGGTTCTCTTACATATTTCCAGTATTTTTTTTACTTAATTCGAACCTGAAGCCTAAGCTATTAGAAGCTATAAGATGCTCATATCAATGCCCCAGATTAAGTGAAGATTTGAAAAACTCAATAAAAACCATGCATGCAAGACCGTGATGGCCACTGACATTATCACAGGGAAGTAAAAAGATTCTTTCCTAGTTTTATCATTAACTAACTAGTAGGCTACTTTTCATTAACCAATTATAATATCAGAGTATTAAACTAGATCAGAAGCTAAGATTTTCCCAGGACATTAGCACAATGAACTACTCTTGTAAAATATGGTCATATAGTCTTGGGAACTACTGAATACTCAGCCCCATCACCCCATTCTATAGAGTTACAAAATGATGTTAACAGAATCTCCATGAATTCCTGGGAAATAAAATTTGTTTAACATTATCTAATTCAGTTCCTCCCACAAAGTATTATTTGCTAAAACTGATTTTGAAAGATGCTGGACATTTCCAGCTTCAGAAAAAAGCTAAAAACACTCTAGCTTCTCCCCAACTTTAAGAACATGGCAATTGTCCATCTCTTCATCCGCCATCATTCTAAGTGTTGGAGGAATAAATGCCATCAAACCTTCACATTTTCTATTTAATCTATTTCCCAAGAGAAGATGCCATTCCCAGGCCTAGCTGGCTTATTGAGAGTCACAAAATAAGTTCTTGCCAGAAGTTAAAAACAGCTCAGTGCGAACGAAGACAGCGAGTTATCATATAAAACCTATTTCTTTTGATCCAATCCTGAAATATGACGTGTATTATTACAAAAAGATTATCACTATATCTTATATTGTACAGACTTTTTTTTCCCTCTTGAGAATTAAATATAAGTTTTTATTTGTCAGTACTAACCCTCTTCAGTCCTAATAAACTTCTGTTCCATTTGTAACTCGTGGTGCAGGAGTACCTGCTGTACTTTCCCCACATTCGTGGTTGGGATACTTGGGGCAGCAACCAGAACTTTGGGAAGGTTAAGTGTTGTACTTCATGGCCTATCACGTCTTGAAAAGACTGGGTAGTAAAATCATGATCTTGCACATGGGTAGAGGCAAAATGACTGAAGGGGATTCTTGATCTTTCTCTGCCAAACAGACTACAGGGACTTCGCCCTCTCCAGGTTCTGCTTCCTTGTGTGACAAATGAAGTATAACTAAAAAAACAGACTAGATCCCAGCAATTCTCTGTCCTTTCATGTTCTAATCATCCAGAGAACTCTTCAGCTACTTCATAATTCCATTTCATCATAATAGAGTCTTAGAGCATAATTTTGATCACAGTTAAGTATGGTTAAGTCAATCATAGTAAATTAAAAGGTATTTTATATTTATTAGGTCAAGTATTTTATAGATAAGGATGAGTCCTGAAATAGATGTATTAGATGTATGAGTGTAAGAATACGTGTGTTTTCACAGATTGGGAAGGAACAAACAAGGACAGGGTAAAAAGGAAAAGAAAAAAAAAAAAATGAGTACGTATGAAGGCTGGTGACGGTGACGGGACCAGGAGTGGTGTACCTTTGAAAGGGGAGCTACAATTTTTATTTGTGATTGAAAGAGGTTCTGTGAAGGGCTGAACTGAAGGAATGTGTAAAGTGTGCACGGTGATGAAAGGTGGGAGTTTGGTTTTGAAAGTGTCTGGTGAAAATGGAGTCATGGCTGGGAAGTGTTTATAGCCTAAGTGACGGATAGGCAGGTAAGTGTAGTTTTTGCTGTTTCAGATCTCCAAGGATGAATGGCATAGATATACCAACTAATGCAAAAGTGGATTTGGGTCCAATATTGAATTTCAGAGGGGTTATCAAAGTAAATCCTGTATATTCTACCAGAAAGTCTCAGTAAACAGAGTACTTTATTCCTCTAAAAAAATTATTATTTAATGCTTGATTTGTTAAATATTAAACCTGATATTTTGATTAGTGTGGCTGTCAAAATGTTCTCTCAGGGGCAATTAAACATTATGTGATAACATATCCCATTTTCCAGGGTAGTTTTTTGATCAATACTATGGAAGCATCACGTATAGGAAAAAACATATATAATTTGTTGATATACAAGTCAGAAAATTACACTAATGGCTTTAATTTACATTCAACCCTAGCCTTCTATTTTACAGGCAGAAAATGTGTGCTTCTTTTAATTGCACAAGCAATTAGGCATTTACACTCTCAAAATTAAGAGAAAATGGCTAATTGTGTATGCAATATCTGTGCCCGCAATGAAGAGTGGCTACAAACACTCCTGCTACCCAAGTCAAAGCCAGGGATAAAAAACCGGCCCTGAGTCATTGCCCTTTTTTGAAGCTTGGAACATGCTTTGCTCATAACTTCAGTGGCTTTGGACGTTCTGTTTTTTGACAGACATAAGCATTAGCCTGTAGTGCTCCTTACAGTCTGAAGTACAAATTATTATCATTTAAATAAAGTGGAAATGATGACAAATTCTGAACAATTTTAAAAGAAGATATATTGTATTTGAAAATTTTCCCTGGAGTATTTTAGACTAATCAAGGTGGAAATGTACGTTAATACGAGTGCCTGATTTTTTAAAGTTCCATTTCCTGCTCTTAAAGTCTACCCAGAATTTGTCTCTAGTCATTTGACACCTCTTCAAATGACACCCAAATATTTACAGCCCCCAAAGTACTGCAGGCATTCCACTAAATAGACTCCCTTTGCAAAAAATGACTCCAGAAGTGAACGGAGGATGAGCCTGTGACTTTCCATCTAAAATACATTTATGTCGTTTGTATACCATTGAGATTTGGTTACATTTTTCTCACTATAACAAGCAAAATATGCTTTCTGTGTTCAATGTCTGTCTTTCAAAGGGAGAGCGATGTCCGTTTGCTACTGAAACGTTCCATTCAAAGTCTCCAAATGAGAGAGAAAAAGTTTTTAAGACCCTTTAACCAAGTCAAACACCCACTGTGCAGTAACCAAATTTGGTGGTTTGTTAAATCTTTAATAACAGCTGTTAAACACAAAAATCCATGCAATTAATTTTTGCTATCACCACACATTGAAAATCTCCTCTTTTGCTAGACCTACTTACCAGCCCACAAGAGTACCCAAGCATAGCCAACTCTCAGTTCTACTTTACTTCCTCAATCTGATATTCGAGCCATTATTTTTGTTGTTTTTCAAAAAATCTAACTACCCTTGCACTTATGTCATAAAAAAATTCTGCCTTTTTTCCCTTTTTTAATATTTGTATTCAAGACAAACAACAGGAGGTTGAAATCAGGCCATTTAAAAGAAACATCTGCTGACATTTATTCATATGCTACATGTTCCACTTTCATCATTGAATGTAATGATAAACACACATTCCAGTCAATAATGGCAATTCCCAGCCAAGCTTTACAAATGGTCTCTTTAACACCTAAATTGACAGCTCGGGAGATTTTGAGATAGAAGCTAAATATGGTACATTTGGACACTGTTTGCTTAAGTCTAGGATGTCTTGAAGACTTTAATAAGCAGACATACATTATAAAATAGAAAAAAGTCTTGACTGTGCAGGTATTGGAGCAATTGAGTTTGACACTTTTTGAGTAGATTCAATGCAGAAAAAAAAAAAAGAAAAATCCTCAAAAACAAATGGCCCCTTCAAAGAGTAAAATAAAATAAAAGCTCTGGCTCATACTATGCAGAGAATAGTTTTTACGGGGAAAACTAATCGCATCTCATTTAAATTATAGATCTTTATTGTGGGATTCTAAATAACTTAAGTGTTTATTTTGCTTTCCAAGCAAATTGAAAGAAATCCTGCTTTGGGTTTCAATTATTAACAGACCATTTTAATAAAAGATTAAATCTGTTTTATTTATCCCGTACACTAAATAATCATTTCAGCTTTTAAGATGCTAAGGATTTCTTTCAAGGATATGCCATTGGTTTTGATACATAGGCCTAATTTTTCCTTACAAAGGGATGTCTCATAGCTAAGTGAATTAACAACGCTTGACGTAGCCATTACAGATCTTATGATAGGAGTCAAATTAGCTTGAGTCACCACTGCGAGGACATATGAATACATGCTCCTCTGAGACATTAAAGATCCCATTTTGTGTGTATCTTTTATGTGGATCCCTTTTTACATTCTAGTTCAGATTGATTAACCTTCTAGCCGAATCATAGACTCTTCCAGCCAAGCAGAAAATCACAGCTTTACCCAACTCTGTCAGGTGTGAAGTTTTTCTTTTCAAAACTCTGCTGTTACAGTGGTTTAAAACAGGTCACTCCTTACTTCACTAAGGAGAATCTAGACATTTAACAAACTATCTCTGCCACATAACGAGAGGTTTGTAAAGTTATCTCATACAATGTCATCCCAAGAAAGAGTCCTACCAATCTGTAGCACTCCAATTAATGGTATTTTCCTCCAAAATCGGCTCAATTTAGGAGACAGCTTGAAATTGTTTTTTGTTTTTGTTTCTCTAAGCGGGACAAAAGGAGCTAAATTTGGACTATTACGGGGTTTTCATCTGCTCCTAAGGCATGTTCAGTGAAAGTAGCCAGACAAATCGTAACACCTTATTATTGCTCTATGTAAGGGGGGGGATAAAAAAACAAACAAAAAAACTCAGAATATGAATTTATGGTCCTGCGTGGTGTATGCCATAGCAGCATAAAGCATTTCTTGATTGTGGTGGTAGGTGAACAGGTCAGAAAGTTTTCTCAGGAAGTAGGTTACCGATCCGGATGGAAAACACGCTTTTCAGCGTCAGCATTTAGATTTACAATGAGTGCATTACAGAATAACCTTAGCATTGTGATGTTCTTTTTCATAATGTCACCTCTCCTATGAATCTCTTGAATCTAATTCAATGATATTTTCCTCCAACGTCCTACCTTCACATATTCATATCTTTACCACCCAGTAAAATCACGGTGGCTCAACCCAGCTCGTTAAAGCTCTTGGCCAGAATTTAGGCAAACCAGTGGATTTCTACAGATACTCTGTCCTAAAAGCTTTTCAAACATGAATCCTTGGCAAGAGTGTAACCCAGACCTGCAGCAGCTACACATGAGCACAGCACACTTGATGGTAAAGGGAAAAAAAAGTAGTATGCGCTCTCTCCAGGCCCCCAAAGCCAGAGCAGAGCGGAGACGGGACGCCAAAGAAATCTGCCAGTGATTACGCTAAAGGAAATTATGATCTTGTTATAGAAACCATTAAAGGAAAACCAGAGTTGGTATGTAAATATTGTTGCATCATTATAACACTGAAAAAAAAACAACCTAGTGCAACATTAGTATGTTAGGCAATTAACAAAATGAAAAATGAGCTGCTTGAATTGAAAGCTTTTAATGTTTTTCAAACAGATAATAAGCATTTTTGACACCAACGGAAAACATAATAGAAAAGATCTCCCTCAAAGAGTAAGTGACGTATTTCATCAATACTTACTTTGCACGAAGGAGCTGCTATGCCTTCGCCAGTCTCTGCTATGGGTTGTTTTCTAGCTCATCAAGCAGCAACCACAGATAAAGGAAAGCAGGAGGAAGATAAAGGATTTGCAATAAGATCAGAAAATGTGATTTTTCCGATGCTTTTCAGGATTGTTGGCCTGCATGTGTTTTTCTGATTTTGAGAAAACAGCTTAGATAGCCAACTCTGTTTAGGCAGAGGCCCCATCATCAAGTGCTGTGTGAGATAGCTGAAATCCAGAAGTATTTTTAATATACTAACATCATTCTACAGAGCCACAGAATTATAAAATTCAATTATAATGTATTATTACTCAACAGCCTTATTGCCTCCCGAAAAACCCACAGTTAATTAAATATTGTCTTATTCTAGTAGAATCTAAAAAAATAGCTTATCAGAGTTATTTCAGTGAAAAATGGGAAAACCTAAGTTTTTCAAAATATGCCACAAACTATTCCCATGTGATAGGGTATGGAGGTATTACATAAATAATAAGCATATATGCATTTTTTAATATATGCATTGTAACTAGGCTTTTTGGTCTTCCTGTGCTATCATTTATAGTTGAACAAAAAAAATCAGAATTATTTATTATTTGAAAGTCAAAGAATTTCTCAATCAAAGACAGTTTTATACAAATGAACTTACATTAGCAACACTGAAGGTGTTTTACTTTGCAGTTGATGAATTTTCAGTACCCAATTCAGAATAGTAAGGGAAAACTGATATGGGGACAATACGACTTTCCTCATTTCTAAATAGAGACAATTTACTGTAGGCACTAGAAAGTTAATATGTTCTCCAAATATTTCTTTAATTTAGTTGTTGCTAATTTATTCACACTAATACAGAAAAAAATACTGCAAAAATTTTTCATAACAAAAAAACTGTGCATATCTCTGTGTTTTAGCTGGCATGTGGTTCTACACAGATGGTTTGGGGCTTTCTTTGCTGCAAAACAGATGGGCCTGCACTGTCCCTTACCAATCAAAAGAGATCTTGAAAATATAGGAATATCTTTACCTACATTGCATCCTTCAATTCAAGAAATTAAAATGCCTAAAAGTATAAATAACTGCCTATGGAAAATAATTTTTTGAAATGGGATGTCATATGTTGAAATTATACAGTAACCCAGTTCATGTTTAATGCAAAAATTATAAAAAAGTTTGGCTAGTACTTGGTAATGTTTGTAACATATAACTATTAACTTAAGAAATTTACAACTATGGAATGACTGTTATCATGTGTTCACCTTGCCTAAAAAACACTGCTGTTTTAAAACTTCAAGTGTAATGAAGCATATTTCATTTCAAAGTGATCATTCTAGGCAGCGTCATCCATTGCACCAAGTTAGAAAACACATACGAATTTGGTACACTTACAGCCGGCACACTTTTACAACCAAAATAGAGGCTGAAACAAAGCTCGGAATTAACCTGAATGCTTTAAGGATTACTTTAATTATTCACAACAGAAATCGTAAATGAAGTCTTTTGTAAATTGAATTAGAATCGCTGCCTGCCTTCAATTTGAAGATTTCCATTGAAATGAGGAAGCACGATATATAGGACTATTAAAAGCCCTCTCTTTGTTTTGTATATATCAGTAAATTTGCAGTCATGTGGCAGCACACTCTCGTAGCATCATCGCCATGTGAGAGACAGACATTGTGGGCTCATAAGCTTAGAATATGACGTTCCTTATAGGGAGTGCTCCTACTGTTTTTACCTCTAATAGACAAATACATACGTGTCAACGTGTGATGCTGCAACCAATTTTTGATATTTCGTAAATATACATTCTAAGAGTGAGTAACTTTTGTGAGCAGAGTAAAGGCTAACAGTTAACTTTTTGGAGCTAGTGTTTCTCTGTGGCACTGTTCCCAAGGGCCAGTCTAGCTCTTTGGTCTACCAGGATAAATGGTTTGTAAAGAGCAATGTACTCTGTTTTTTGCTTCTCTCCCAAGGAATGCATTTCTTTATTGTACAAACTTTCCAGGGAAGGAAAAGTGTTGAGGCT
Source organism: Elephas maximus indicus (assembly GCF_024166365.1). Classification (NCBI taxonomy): domain Eukaryota; kingdom Metazoa; phylum Chordata; class Mammalia; order Proboscidea; family Elephantidae; genus Elephas; species Elephas maximus. The sequence continues at coordinate 41,725,121 of NC_064828.1, read as the reverse complement.
CTAATGCTTAACCATAAGAAAAATATATCCAAAATCATTAATTTTATATATATATATATACGCATAACTCTCTCTCTATATATCTGCAATATACAACTATATATATCTGTCTATTATACAACTATATATAGTTTTATACAGTCATGTATATGTGTATATGTATATAATATGCATATATATGTCTCCCTTCCTTGCAAATGTTTTACTAATTTTCTCAAGCAATACAGAAAGACTCTTTCTCTACATTTGAGCAGCATATCTTACGTTGGTTTCTTTTTTTAATGTTCACATTCTGAAAAGCAGCTGAGTATTTTTTCTTTTGTCTGTGTGATGCAAAATAACAGCTTTGCTTCTATTTTTTCAATTACATGAAAACCAGTGTCTCTCATAGATCTATGATGAAAGGTTTTGCCAGGCTAGTAAATGTAAATAAAACTGTAAAATAAATATATTTAAGAGAAGAAACTGTTCTCAAGCACTTTTAAATACATTGGCAGCATCTACATAAACAAACAATTGATATGGTAATTACAAATAATTTTTATCCATTCTTTAAAGCCAGTTTCTAAGGATGTCTTCTAGCTTAAACCTAAATCAAATTGCTGTAGTTGAATGAAGTAAGGCTGCACTCTTAAAAATCTCCCACAGTTTAGTTTTCTAATAATTCAGTCTTCTATTTTTTTTTTTTTTTATATATATTAGTGGTGTTTGGTAGAATAGTTTTTAGTGAAACATGAGTTCTGAAATGCCATGGTTTAAAATTCAGTCAATACACATTGATTACAGTAGAGAATCAAGGAGGGTAGATAGAAAATTTAGGCACTGCAGCATTTTGATGGACAGTATCTGAATTGTTGGGAATATGCTGTGTATTGAAGGAGAGGCAACACAGCTCAAGGTTAAAAAAAAAAAAGGCTAAGGAGTTAGGCAGAGAATTTTATGGATTCTTCCTGGACTCTGTTGAGACAATGAACTTATTTACACAATTCCATGGCATTTGAAAATTTGGATTGTGCCATGAGCCATTACTGGCTTATGTGGCTCTTTCCTGTCTCTTGAGGAATGGGTCCTAGGTACACAAAATGTACCCAATATTTGTGCAGATTTCCTGGAGATTTAGAATGCTCCAGAGCTTTTTTACCAATTTTAGTATATTCTCCAGCCAAGCATGTGGCCCAGGTTTAATTTGGTCAAGCCATATTGAACTGGACAGAATCTTAAGATCTCTTATTTGACTTTTGTCAAAACTAGACTATAAACTTTTATTCAGTTTCTTGTAAACAAACACTTATTATATGAGGAAGTCAAAGCTGGCCACTCCTCGTTTTCTTCATTTCGTCGTTAATGTCTGTGAAAAGCATGCGAAAATGAAAAGAGAAGGCATTACGGTTATTTGTTTGGTGGTTATTGTTTCCACTTATTTGCAGTCCTTCCTGGTGACAGAATTATATTATTTACTGCCCCACTGGCATCAGGATTGGCCACAGGATTTTTTTTTCAATGGTCTGTGTGTGAGCTCTGGTGGCACAGTGGTTAAGAGGCCGGCTGCTAACTGAAAAGTCGGCGGTTCGAATGTACCAAGAGCTCCTTGGAAACTGTGTCCTATAATGGACTTAACTTGTTTTTTTCTTTTGTGGTGAGCTGAAGTGATGCATATTACATAAAAGCAGAATTTTTAAGAGTTGTTATGTGATTCTGCCATTTTTCCTTCCCAAACACAATAGATAAGGATTGCCCTTATTGTATGGACCCTGAATGAAAAAGTCACGGAAACAGTCATAGTTAACCCCCAGCTGATTTGTAACCTAAGGAAGGAATCAACATTTGTTTTTGTAAGCCCTTGAGATTGTTATTTGTTACGATAGCAAAACCCAGAATAAGCTGACTAATAAGGAAACAAAGAATTTCCAAAGATGTTATATTTCAATTTTAATTTCATTAAATAAACCGCAGTTCAATGGACAGGATAGATGTGTGTGGAGAAGTCTAGAGTCAGGAAACCGGCTAGAGGATACCAAGAGGCACAAAATCCCATTCTGCTACCCAGGAGCTGACAGTTTAGTGGAGGAGAGAATAAATTTCTAAACCAATGTGAAACCCTAAATAGTGGTAGTCAGAGGATCACCTAAGGCTTTGTGCAGAAGATAAATTCAGGGAGAAAAAAGAAAAATGTGGGGGATACTTTTCAAAAACCCTATTAATTTATTTAAATCTTTCCTTTCTCTTTTCCATACCATGCAATAGCCATTCATTTTTCCCTTGCTTTCAATTTAACTGTATTTTTCCAAAAGTTCACAAATTACTTTTAGAGAGTAACTTTCACAGAAATGGAGCCAGATTTAAATAGAGAATATTCAATGTGGAATTTAAGAAAGATGTATAAAAAAGTGGTCTAATACTCAAAATGTGAAAGATTGATAGAAGTTACAGTCTAGCTTCTGTCTCATAATATCAAAACTTAGAATTCTGTTTTCATGACCTAAGACATCAGGATGAAATCAGAAAAAAACAAAAACAAAAACCAGTTCTGTATCTGAGTGTTTGGAAATATTCAGATGCTTGCTTTTTGTAAAACTACTGCACGCAAAATTTTTTCCATGTCTGTCATATTTGTAAAATATAGCACTGTTATTGCCATTTGAAATAGAAGGGATATGTGGAAATCAGGAGAAACACTACAGAAGCATTCCAGAGCAAATAAGCATGCAGAAGCCTCCAAACATAGTAATTTCATTGGCCTGCTAAATAATTGGAAACCCTGGAGTCGTAGGGGTTAAGAACTACTGCTGCTAACCGTTCAAATTCGGCAGTTCAAATCCACCAGGCGCTTCTTGGAAACTCTATTAGGGCAGTTCTACTCTATCCTATAGGGTCGTTGTGAGTCAGAATTGACTCAATGGCAGTGAGTTCAGTTTTATGGGAAATAACAAAATTTTCTTAAAATGACCCAAAGCTTTCTGTGCAGGCATGAGATATAACAATAGAATGCCTTTATCTTTTGGCCCAACATAGTGGTCTGTACCAGAAGCAGAACAGCAAATATTTACTGCTCTAAGGTACTACTAGCAGGTGAAAGGTGAAATAAAGTAAAACATACAGGATGAATAGGGCGAGAAAACAGCACAATGCTATGAAAGCCCCAAAGCACGATGACATGTATGTGGGTACTTGCTAAGAAAGCAAGTGTGTAGGTCGGGGCTGTGGATGTGCCTGTGAAAAGTACACGATAACTCAGAAAAGTCAGGCTTGGAGGTTTAGGGAAGGATCATGGAGAGCTTTGAACATCAAGCCAAAGAGACTGGATTTTGTTCTGGAGACAGTGGAAAGCCACAGATAGTTTGTGAGCAGAGGCTGACATACGAGGAGCTGTGCCATGGGAAGATTGATAACCTGGCAGCGATGTGAAAGAGAGAAGTGCATGCAGAAGGTGTCCTGGTTTTAAGATGACAAGGTGCCACCAAGATCGAAAGGGATTTTTTCCTTTTTTTAGTTTTGTTAACAGAAATCTCATATTCCGATTTTTTTTTAAGCTTTCAAATCAGTACATGTGGCAAAAATATAATTTGCAGCCTTAAATTAAGGTGTTATTATTGTTTGTATTCTGTAACAAAAAGGAGTCCCTGGGTGGCCCAAATGGTTAAGCACTTGACTGTTAGCCATAAGTTTGGTGGTTCGAACCCACCCACAGGCTTCTTAGAAGACACGCCTGGCAATCTGCTTCCAAAAGGTCACAGCCTTGAAAACAGTCTGGAGTGATTCTACTCTGCACACATGAGGTTGCCACCAGTGGGAATTGACTCAATGGTAACTAACAACCACAAAAATTAGGGATCCATTGCAAATCTTTTCTTTTTTACATACAAAATGTATCCCTGTGGTTAGAACATTTAACAAAAGTATGAGTTGTGGAATGCTGTAAAGTCAAAAGTGAAGAAGCTACTGGATCTTGGAAAGCCTTACTCAGTCTCTGCCCAGCTAAAAAAAATCCAGCAGAAATACTTTATTAGGCAATCTCATAGTATTTCTACTAGTAATTAAAAAAGAAAAAGTGGTGCTATCGAATTAAATTAGGAGTGGTTAAATGTTTGGCTGCTAACCAAAAGGTCAGCGGTTTGAACCCACCAGCAGCTCTGAGGAAGAAAGATGGTGGCAGCCTGCTTCTGTAAAGATTATAGCCTTGGAAACCTTATGGAGTATTTCTACTCTGTACTATAGGGTCACTGTGAGTCAAGATCAACTTGACAGCAATGAGTTTGGTTTTGTACAGCCTGAAAATTAAACAACCAGAGAAGCAATATATTGTTATAGGCTATTCTTTTCTTTCTGAAGAAAAACATATCTTGGTGTTTCTCTTGAAAACTTGATGAGAATATTCATTTATAGCTGCCTTTTTTTTTTGTGGTGTACAGTATTATTAACTGTAAACAAGTAAGTGGAACCCAAATGAACCACTGACATATTTTCCAGGACTGCCCTTGACATAATTTTGACGCTTTGAAACCTAACAAATGTTGGCTGAGTTCAGAAGATATGCAATATAATTTTTACCTCCTCTAAATAACATCAGAAAGGCAGAAACTTTCCGAATCTTTAAGCAGATAAGTACAATTACTATAATTTATTTGATATCAACCTCTTAGAACATATTGAAATTTTAAATGCCATAGAGGGATTTCAAAGGCATAAAATTTCAAATACAATTAAGGCAAGTGTCATTTTTTTTCCAATTTGTAACTTGCCTACCTTTCACAAACCCTAAAAAGAAACATTTTGTCAACTAATAATTTACAAAATTTGACGTGTGATTTAAGTGTTAAAACAAAGGATTTTTTTCAATACAAGTAATACAAGAGGGTTTTTTTTTTTTTTTGCTGTACTGCATCAAAACTCTTTCTCAGTAAAGAAACCTTATCTAATCCTGTTTCATCCTTTAAAACTGCCTACACACTAATCTCAAAGGACAAATTTAATACTTTGCAACAAAGAGAATATATCCCTTTTCAGTTTGAATAGAGGAATTGTTAGGACACCAGTGAGGTATGAATGACATTATAATGCTGCCATTTACTTGGCAAAAGAAAAAGAAAGTCTCTTGTTGCAACCAAAAAAGAAGGCCTCCTTCTTTGGGTTAAATTTTTTGACCCCTGGTATATCCCCAGACACCTATGTTACTGCGCTATTTGGGTCTTCTACCCCTTGTGAAGTAAACACTGAGCAAATCTAAGTAAACAGTTTGTTTTAGTTGAAGATAGAAAGACTCCATTTAATTGAGTTTTGATGATAGATGTGCTCCAAATGGTGCAAACAACTTTGACATGGTAAAATAATATTGTCTTATGGCATGTGTAACACTACATAAAGAATCTTAGCTTAGCACTTTCTGAGTTTACAACATTTAAGTGAGAAAATGACAAAAGAAAGCCAAACTGTCAGAAACAGAAAAACCTTTAACAATCCTAAAATACAGACGATAATTCTCTTCTTTATTCATTTGATTTTGGTAGTAATCCTTGCAACAGAAGGCAGAGAATGAGAAAGCAGCCGGACTTCGTACTTATGAAACTTTATTTTTCTGTGGTCCACTGCATGTAGCTGAAAATGATGCCTCAGCTAACACTTGAGTATTGAAGATACGATGCAGTTGTGGGGTGAGTGGTTGAGGCAAACCAACATGTCAAGGAAAGTAAACTAGAACTGAAATCAGTTCTTTATTTCTGTTTTGTTTACTACTACCATTTATGGGTTATATTGCATATAAAATATATTGTCATTAAAACCATGCAGAGAAATTAAAATTCAAAGTCTTCTGTCCTCAGTTTCTACATAAAACATACCACTAATTTCGAGCGTTTCTTAGAAAGCAACTGCTTTTCAATGGCAAATACAGGTGTTAGATTATCATTAAACTCAAAGACTAATGGTTTTCTTCTCTTCGCTTTGCAGGGTGGGTAATCCTTTTCCCAGCCTTTGGTAATTATTTTCTATAGTTCTACAAACATCAATCATATTTATCTCCTACCTATACTTTTCAAAAACAAACTCTTTTGACATTTAGAAGAAGCACTTGATTTGATTTTAGTCATGTAATATAGTTAATTTCATTTATAGCATGTTTCCATGTAAGTACGACTTTGGATTCACGTGACCATGATGGTCCCTGTTTTAAACGCAGGACAGCAGTGTCTTTTGGCAGCAGTTACAAAATCTCATGCAATTTCAAAATCAGCAGAGGTTAATATGTAGTAGAAAACATGATTTTGGATAATTATAAACCATTATCCAAGATTTTCTCACTCTTCTCCAAGTTATACTGCCAGTAATAAAGACTGAGAACATTTCTGAGTCCCCATCCAACAAAATAAGAAAATTAAATATGTCACTGATCTGATATTTAACTTATAATAATATAAATTGTATACTTTGGTACAATACTTGTTTCTCACCAAGAACTTATTCTCTTAATTCTTTTTTGTTTCTGTATTTTCAACTTCTCCCTCACAATTGGTTCTTGGCTTTACGCATCTAAAGATTCTTCCCTGATCTTGAAAATGAAAAGCTCTTAAATAGATACTGCACAAAAGAAGATATATAAATAACCAATAAGCCCATAAAAATGCTTAAATTAATTAGTTATCAGGGAATCGTAAACTAAAACCCAAATTAAAGCTAGAATTACAGAAATTAAAAAAGAATAACAAGATATCAACAGCTAAAGAGGATATGGAATAACTAGAAATCAAAGTGCTGGTCTTAATGTAAAATAAATCCACCATTTTGGGAAACTCTTTGCCATTTCTTATGGATTTAAACATATACCGAGGCTATGACTCAGTAATCCTGGAAAATGAAAAAAATATGTTCATAAAGACTTGTTTAGGAATGATAAACCTACATATTCATCAGCAGATGAATAGGTACTGCTACTCAGCAATAAAAAGCAACAAACTAATGATATACACCACAAATGGATAAATCTCAAGAAAAATTATGTCAAGTGAAAGAAGCCAGGCAGTAAAGACCAAACCAAGTTGTGGTGATAGAAATTAGAACAGTGGTTGCCTTGAGGGGGCTGACTTGAGAGAGGCATGAGGGAACTTTCTTCGGGTGATAGAAATGTCTTATACCTTGGATGACATGGTGGCTACCTGCGTATACAGATTTTTTGAAACATTTTGAAACTGTATACTTAGCCTATATATTTTCTTATATGTAAATTATAACTCAAGAAAAAATAGAAAACAAAATCTTGACTTGATTATTGATTGCCTGCTAAAACCCATCTCTTTTGCAGCCAAACACCCGGAATGAGTTCTCTCTCCAATTCCTTACATTCAGCTCAATCTTAAGCTCAATTACCCCTGCAATAAGGTCCTCACCCATATGCTGTTCCTCCTATCCAAAATTCTCTCTCCCTGGAGAATGTGGCCCAATTAGTTCATGTTTTTACTACAACAATTTCATTCGGTCTAATGATTTTTCCCACTTTTCATGTCTGTTTTGCCTTGTTAAGACTATGGATCCTTGAATCCAAGAAAAATATGTTATTATTTTATTTTTATTCCCTGGACTTAATACAATGTGTGGGATATAGAGGTGATCAACAAATATCTGTTAAACCAATCAACTAATGAGTGACGAATCCATACAATTTCTGAAAGCATTCAGCCTCTTCACATACTATGATTTTACTTCTATGGTTTGCTCAACCTAGATTTTCCTTCTTCGGATTTTGTGATTAGGTGAAAACTAACACCTCTTAAAGGTCTGGTTTGACTGATGTCTTTTAAGTGAAATCTCCTTGTTCTCTTGAGTAAGACTTGATTATGCCTTCCTGTATGTTCCCATGATGGCTGTTACTTATTTATACATTATTTAACTTAATAAACGTAATATTGTGAACCTGCTACATGACAGGCACTGTATGCAATGGTGCTTACAGTAGGGAATGTAACCTGGTGATGACTATTGTGAAGTTTACAGTCCAATGGAGAAATGCATTTATAAAAATATAGATACAACTCAATCTGTAAATGCTATAATCAAGGTGGGAATAAGATGCTATAAGATCAGAGAGCTCGGAGGAATTAATTTGACATGATTCGTAGGCAATGATTCATAGAGTGGTTGATATTTGAGCTGGTACTTGAAAAAGGCATCAGAGTTTGACAGGCAAATGGGTGGTTGTAAAGATATTCCAGGCAGAAGAAACAACTTTCGCTGTAAATGCACGGATTCATGAAAAAGGACTCTGGCAACTGATTTACCTTCTTATTCTCCCGAATGAACTCTTAAACCCCTTGCCTGTGCATAAAATTCTTTTGAACTCCAGCTTAACAACTATCAACTCTCAGTGCTAGAGACTTCAGTTAACCTCATCAATGACTATACTTTGGATTTGGGGTGCACAACGGCTAAGCACTTGGCTGCTAACAGAAAGGTCGGTGGTTTGAACCCACCAGCTGCTCCACGGGAGAAAACGCCCTGCTTATCTGCTCCCAAAAAGATTACAGCCTAGGAAACCTTGTGGGGTAGTTCTATTCTATCATATAGGGCCACTACGAGTTGGAATTGACTTGACAGCACACAACAACAGAGTAGCAACCGCTCTGAAATTCTTAATCCCCACATTTCTCTTCATAATACAATTCTCTCATTTATTTCACCCTTCTTTTTATTCCTCATGATTTTATGACAACTTGCTTTCCTTTTACCTTGGGTTTCACCTCCTTATTTGACTGTTTTACATAAGAAAGGCACATTGAAAGATGCACATTCAAAATTTAGGAAAAATAGTAACCAGACCACTAATAATAAATATTATCGTAAAAACTTGAACACTGTTTTGATTTGGAACTTTTGTGTTGCTGTAACTAGGTGCATCCAAGAGTGCCTTGAGAATGGAAAGCATAATATTCCGTATTTTCCTTTTCTTCAGCTGCTGTGGAGTTGATTTCAACTCATGGCAACCCCATATGTGTCAGAGTAGGACTGTACTTCATAGGGTTTCAATGGCTGACTTTTTGGCAAGTAAATTGCCAGGCTTTTCTTCCAGGGTGCCTCTGGGTGGACTCGATATGTAACTGTAGTTACTTGAGTAGAATCTCTTGACCCTAAAAGGATGCTGCTGTAGCACAGCAAGTTGCTGGGGGCTGAGTGAGAAAAGCACAAGTACAGCTTCCGTGAGCACTTTCTTGGGGGTCAGTTTAAAAACCTATGAATTAAAAAGTATGCCATATTGGATCAAATTATGCCCTATTTAACTGGATTACTGAACTAACTTTCTACTTTACAACACAATGTCATGTGTTTAGATAAATAATGTATATATATTTCTTTAGTAGGCACTCTGGTGGTTCAATGGTTATGCACTGTTGCTAACTAGAATGTTGTTAGTTTGAACCCACCCAGCCACTTCATGGGAGAAAGACCTCCTTCTGTAAAGAATACAGCCAAGAAAATTCTATAGGTCAGTGCTACTCTGTCACATGGGGTTCTTTTGAGTCTGAATCAACTCAATGGCACCTAACAGCAACAACATATATTTCTCTAATTAGCTTGAAGTTTTGTGACTGTCTATGAAATTTGGAAAATCACTCAAAGCACACATTAAACTAAGGTGATATCTCAAGATTGTAAATAGCACATTGTCTTAATTTAGACTGTATTTAAAATGTACTATTAGTACAAATGAACCAGTCCCTGGAGAAGGACATCATACTTGGTAAAGCAGAGGATCGGTGAAAAAGAGGAAGACCCTCAAAGAGATGGACTGACACAGTGGCTGCAACCACGGGCTCAAACATAACGATGACTGTGAGGAGAGCGCAGGACCAGGCAGCACCTTAATCTGTTGTACATGGGGTTGCTAGGAGTCAGAACCAACTCTATGCGACATAACAACAACAACAATTAGTACTGTGCTATGTGTTTGCTTTCAGTGAGCTGGAGTTCAAAATGAGGCAATCTAGCTTCAGAGTCTGAAATTATGACCAACAGCTTTGACGGAAAATGCTACGCATCAAATTCATCCAAGCTTTGCCACCTGTGTTATCTTGAGTATGTTACCTCTGTGAACCTCAAATTCCACATATAGAATGAAAGTGATATAGAATCTACCTCACAAGGTCATTAGAAATATTAAATAAGGTATGTGAAGTGCTTAACTCTTAATATGCTTGGCACACCATGATCCATATTATTATTCTACTTCTTTATTTATTTCCAGTTGCCATTGAGTTGGTTCCAACTCATGGTGGTTCCAACTCATGGTTCCAACTTATTTATTTCCAGTTGCCATTGAGTTGGTTCCAACTCATTGAGTTGGTTCCAACTCATGGTTCCAACTCCAGTTGCCATTGAGTTGGTTCCAACTCATGGTGACCCATGTGTGTCAGAGCAGAATTGTGGCACATAGGGTCTTCAATGGCTGATTTTTCAGAAGTAGCTTGCCAGGCCTGTCTTCTGAGGAGCCTCTAGGTGGACTTCAGCCTCTAACCTTTTGGTTAGCAGCCGAATGCATTAACTATTTGAATCACCCAGGTATTCCATTTTGTTATTACTATTATAAAATACTCAGTATCCATGCAACAGATGCCTTTTTAAATCTGGTCTGCATGGTATATATTCCTTCACAGGATCTCTGTGAAGATCAAGCTAAATTATCTACATGAGAGTAATTCGTAAACTTGAAATCATTAGGCACACATACAATTTTCTTTTCATACTCCTTTTTAGTTTAATGACCACAATCAAACATAAACCCAACTCTAACACCAATTCCAAAAAATTCAATATTTTTAAGTGTTTGCACATTCTCTAAACAATCTTTCACACTGTCTAAAGTCTTCCAAAAATATGACTACGATTATCATGTTTAAAACCTAATTTTTAAAAACAAAGTCTCAAAACTTCACTTGAATGTTTATATCAGGTTAAGCCAGGTTTTAAAATAAACATAGCAGAGCTCCCTGGGATGTCTTCTGAACTACTCCAAAGAGGCACAATTTTAAAGACATGATTTCATGCTTCTCCCCTCTTTCTTTTTATCTCCATTTTCAACACATATTATTTCCCATTATTGAAAATGCTACACTGCGTTTGTGATGGCAAATGGATACATCATGGGTAGAACATGGATCATTCCATGAGGGAGGAGGTTATAGTCTACTAGGGATTAACAGATACACAAATAATTATAATGCAAGGCAGCATTTTGTAGGTTCTAGATGAGTGTAGTATAAACCAAGCCCAACAGCAATTCAGAGGAAGAAGCCATTTTGAAGCTAACTAAATCAGAAAGAAATAAATCATGTAGAAGAACGACATTTATCTTAATGATGACTGAAGTACATACACAGATTCGAAAGGGATAGCACTACAGCCATTCAAAAGAGTAGTAGAACTTGGGAAGGTCATGCCTGGATTGTGAAGAGTGAGTGCAGTGGAGTACTGAGGTATGTAGAAGTCTAGAAATGCATGTTGAGACACAGCATATAATTCCTATAATGGTTGTTATTGTTAGGTGCTGTCGAACCAGTTCCTACTCACAGCGACCCTATGTACAACAGAAAGAAACAATGCCTGGTTCTGCGCCACCCTCATGTCCATTGCCATGCTTGAGTACATTGCTGCAGGCACTGTATCAATCCATCTCATTGAAGGCCTTCCTTTCTTTTGTTGACCCTCTACTTTACCAAGCATGATGTTCTTCTCCAGGGACTGGTCTCTCCTGACAACCTGTCCAAGGGACTCAGGACAAAGTCTTGCCATCCTCACTAGACTAACTAAAATCTCTGTTATTTGGTAAGTATTATGGAGCCAAGGTTTAGGAAGAAAGTAACAAAATTAGAGTTTTGCTTTGGGAGAACAAATCTCATAGGGGTGGTTATGATGGCTTATATGGTAGAGAAACTGGAGGTGAGAGGAAAAGATATAAAATTACTGTTACAATAGTCCTATGATTAGATTTGTGGAATGGAAGAGAGATGGTGTCAATGTGAAAGGTGAAAGGAAAGGAAATAGGAGAGAGGGGAAATAAACGAGACAAATTCAATTTTTGAGTTGAAGGAATAGAATAAAAAAATGTTCAGGTTATTAAGAGAATGAACAGAAATAGAAAAATCAGGATAAGGCACTGTTTTAGTGGGGAGAAGGAGAGGGCTAATAAATTTGAAGTGTTAGTAGAGTACCACGGTAGGTGTGTTGAGCTGGCAGGATTGTTTAAGATAGCTTTATTCTGTTTCACTTGACATTAGCTTGTCCAGCTCAAAGACTGGGGCTGTAGTCCTCTGAAGGATTACACATTCGTAAGTCTGGATGTTGATGTTGGCCATTGGCTGAGATTTTAACTGGGTTTCTTGGCCAGAACATCTACATGTGTCCTCTCCGCATGGCCTTGGCTTATCACAACTTAGTGGCTGGGTTCCAAGGTAAGAGTCCAGAGAACCAGGCAGAAGCCATATCACCTTTTATGATCTAGCCCTGGAATTCTGCTACATTATTTATCAAGGCAATTACAAAATTCTGCCCTGATTCATGGGGAAGAACGATATACTCTGCCTCTTGATGGGGAGTGGCAAGGTTCTGGAAAAGCATGTAAGAACTCGAAATATTGCTATGGCCATTTTTGGAAGATACAATCTGCCATATGCACAAACATTGCCAAGAAATTTCAGCTGCAAGGAATACAACCCCTCTTTCTATTTAACTAGGGCTGCTGTATAAAGCGAGTCACATTAACCTTTTATTTCTACATTTAATTTTTGATATAATTCAAGAAGTGTCATCCTTAACTTCAAATTTCAGGAACGTTTCATTTCAGATTCCTATGTCAAATATGACAATTCAGAACTTTTCCTATATTCAATATGTTGCCTGTGGGGATATATAAGAAAAAAAACATTGTTCTAAATTTATTTTCTTCCATATTCAACTTAGACTACTTAACCCATCTCTTTAACCACTTTCTTGGCAGTGTAAATGTCCCTTATGCCTTATTCTTCCATCCAATCCACTCAACGAATTTCCAAACCTAAATTAATCTTACTTATTACCTTTTTTCCTAAGTGTTGCTGAAGGAAATCTTATAGCCATGTATATTGCTGTCACTTTAGATTTATGATTTCCCTACTCAGCTAGGCAATCAGCACACTAAGCAATTCTACCAGTTAGTTGCAACTCCCATTTTTGCATTTGTTAACCACCATTCTCCTCAAGCTCATTTTCCCATTCAGTTTCAGGAGGTGGCTTTTTCTCCTACAGAGAAAATCGAGATCACTGGGCGTGAAACCTCCCATCTTCGAGTCTATGTAATCTTCAAATACCTCTATCAACATCCAGCTTTAGTCCTTTTTGTTCCTTTTTTTTTCCCCCTGCTACTTTCAACTTCCCAATAATTGTATCTGGGTCCCTCATTCCCTCTTATCTATTCTACCAGATAGGATGACTTTGGTCGCAAGTACTAAAATACCCACCTCAAACCAGTTTATGCAATAAAAAGTATTTATATGACTTCTGTAATTAGAAATCCAGAGATATTGTTGTCTTCAAGCGTGGTGTTTTTCAGCAGTCCAGTGAAGCCATCAAAGGCCTGATTTCTTTTCTTTCAGTTTTCCCTTTCTCTCTGGTGTCAGCTTTATCCCAAAGCTCTTTCTGCATGGCTGTAAGATGGACTCCAAGCACCTCTAGGGATATAATGATTCTAAGTCCAGGGAAAGGGAATTAGGTGGGGAGACAAGAGAAAGTTTTTGAAAGTTGTCTCTATAGATGTATAAGCTTCTCTCCTATGATTGCTAAGCAAACATTTCCTCACGTCGCATTGGCTCAGATAGAGTCACTCAGACTGGAAATTGAATTCAGCTGATTAGCTTAGTCTTGGGATGTATGTTATACATCCCTAGAGCCATGAGTGGATTCAATTTCCACTAAGGTACATGACATGCCCAGGGTTGTACAAAGAAAAGAGGGTAACCCTGATGTCCACCGCTACTCACTGACCTCATTCAATGAACTCTCATTTCTTCCTTTGCAACCTACAAGCTTGCTGAAATCTCAGCACATTAGCTCATCAATCACCTTTTTCCTCTGTTTCAAAGTCAAGATTCTTGAAAAAAGTAGACAATACTTCTTCCCCTTCCATTCATTACTCAATCCATGATCCTCAGGTTTGTTCCATTGCCATTTTACCAAAACTCCTCCTCCTAAAGTTTCCTAAATGGCAAACATTCCAAATTCAGTGGACACCTTAATCAGTATCCTCTCCATGGCGTGATGATCACATTCCCCTTCTTGAAACTCCAGCATCTATTTCTCTGCTATTTATCTTGCTGTACTTTCTCAATATTCACTGCAGGGTCTACTCTTTAGTCTGTCACATTAATGGTGGTGTTTTCCAGGAATTTGTCCTCAGATATTTTCTTGTCTCACTGTATATGAGACCTTCATTTGCTGATGTGGCACAACTCAGAATGAGAAGAAACAGCTGCAAACATCCATTAATAATTGGAACCTGGGATGTATGAAGTAGGAATCTAGGAAAATTAAAAATCATCAAAAATAAGATGGAATGCATAAAGATAGACATCCCAGGCATTAGTGAGCTGAAATGGACTCGTATTTTTCATTTTGAATCAGACAATCATATGATCTGCTATGCCGGGAATGACAACTTGAAGAGGAGTGACGTTGCATTTATCGCCAAAAAGAACATTTCAAGATCTATCCTGAAGTACAGCACTGTCATTGATAGGATAATATCAATACGCCTACAAGGAAGACCAGCTACCTGGCCAACCAACTGGGAGAGATCCATATTTATGCCTATTCCCAAGAAAGGTGATCCAATCGAACGCAGAAATTATCAAACAATATCATTAATATCACATGCAAGCAAAATTTTGCTGAAGGTCATTCGAAAGCAGCTGCAGCAGTATATCGACAGGGAACTGCCAGAAATTCAAGCCGAATTTAGAAGAAGACGTGAAACCAGGGATATTGTTGCTGATGTCAGATGGATCCTGGCTGAAAACAGAGAATACCAGCAGAGAATACTGTGTTTTATTGACTATGCAAAGGGATTCGACTGTGTGGATCATAACAAATTATGGATAACATTGCAAAGAATGAGAATTTTGGAACACTTAATTGTGCTCATGAGTAATCTGTATGTGGATCAAGACGCAGTTGTTTGAACAGAACAAGGAGATACTGCATTGCTTAAAGTTAGGAAAGGTGTATGTCAGGGTTGTATTCTTTCACCATACTTATTCAATCTGTTTGCTGAGCTAATAATCAGAGAAGTTGAACTATATGAAGAAGAACGGGCCATCAGGATTGAAGGAAGATTCATTAACACCCTGTGTTATGCAGATGACACAACCTTGCCTGCCGAAAGTGAAGAGGACTTAAAGCCCTTACTGATGAAGATCAAAGACCACAACCTTCAGTATGGATTACACCTCAACATAAAGAAAAAAAAAATCCTCACAACTGGGTCAATAAGCAACATCATGAGGAATGGAGAAAAGATTGACGTTGTCAAGGATTTCATTTTACTTGGATCCACAGTCAACACCCATGAAAGCAGCAGTCAAGAAATCAAGAGATGCATTGCCTTGGGAAAATAAGTTACAAGAGATCTCTTTAAAGTGTTAAAAAGCAAAGATGTCACCCTGAGGACTAAGGTGCACCTGAAGAACAAATCTGTCTTGGAAGAAGTACAACCAGAATGCTCCTTGGAAGCAAGTTTGGTGAGATTGCGTCTCACATACTTTGGACATGTTGTCAGGAGGGATCAGTCCCTGAAGGACATCAGGCTTGGTAAAGTAGAGGGTCAGTGAAAAAGAGGAAGACCTTCACCAAGATGGATTGACACAGTAGCTGCAACAATGGGTTCAAAGATAGTAACAATTGTGAGGATGACGCAGAATGGGGCAGTGTTTAGTTCTGTTGTGCACAGGGTCTCCATGAGTTGGAACTGACTTGATAGCATCTAATAACAATTTAAAGCTCTTGTACACATGTCCCCAATTTACTACATATCTTTTCCAGAACAGAGGAGACAACTCAGTCTCAACAAATCAAATTTAACACATTCTTCCCTACACCTAAACTACTGCTTTTAATTCCCCTCACTCCAGTATTCCTTTATTTTAATGCATAAATCCTGGATTCCTTTTTATCCAACATACCTTCCACATTTGATTACTCACCATGACCTATTGATTCTACTTTTAAGATATCTTTTATAAAATTATAATAAAGATTATTACAAAAATTATAAAATCATATATAAAATATTCATAATGTCCAATATTCGGATTCAGTTTAAGTCCTCATAATCTCTCAGCTGGTTTCCTTTCTTCAATGCATTTTCCCACGAGTAATCTTAATGAAATATAAACCTTTTGGTGTCATTTCACTTTAAAAACAATTGGAATCAATTCTCAGCACCTTCTGACCAAAGTCTGAATTCTTGATCATTTCTAAAAAGACCCCAATTTTCTAGGTCCTACATAACTTTCCAACCTCATCTATATCTGTTGCCATCGAGTCAATTCCGACTTATAGCAACCCTATAGGACAAAGCAAAACTGCCCCTTAGGGTTTTCAAGGCTGTAATCTTTGCAGAAGCAGACTGCCACGTCTTTCTCCTGCTGAGTGACTGGTGTGTTCACACTGCCAACTTTTCAATTAGCAGACCAGTGCTTAACCACCACACCACATCTATATCTACATCAAGGAGTCCTGGTGGCACAATGGTTAAACACTTGATTACTAACTGAAAGGTTGGCAGATTGAACCCACTCAGATGCTCTGCAGGAGAAAGACCTATCTGCTCCCGTAAAGATTACAGCCTACAAAACCCTATGGGGCAGTTCTACACTGTCATGTGTGTCGCTATGAATCAAAATCAACTCCACATCACCTAACAACATATGTACATCTACGTTTGTATCTGTATCTGTCTGAATCATCTACATCTTCTTGATGTTCCAGGAATTTCCAATGATTTTCTGTACTTCACAATATGCTGATCCAAGACTTTGGGCGTTTGCTTAAGTAGACTCCTTTTCACCTTTGCAAAATAACCCCAAAAGTCCTTTTGACATTTTAGAAAGTGCTTCTTCCAAGAAGAGCTACCTAATGCTACAACCTGAGTTATTTTACCCTCCCTGGCTCCCTCAGGAGCCCTGGTAGAGCAATGGTTAAGAGCTTGGCTGCTAACCAAAAAGTTGGCAGTTTGAATCCACCAGCCACTCCTTGGAAGCCCCATGGGGCAGTTCTACTCTGTCCTATAGACTTGCTGTGAGTCGAAATTGACTTGACGGCAACGGTTTTTTGGTTTCCTGTTATGGGCTGAATTGTGTTTGACTTGGTTTGGTTTGGTTTCCTCAGAGACCTACAAAAGTGTTTACCAACCAAAACATAATACTCTATTCATATTGTTGGTTTGCTGGCTTGTCTCCCTCACTAAGTTTTGGCTTACTTAAGAGCAAGAACTGTTTCTCATTATTCTTATTTCTCTAGTGCCAACTGCAGTTTCTCTCACATTGTAGAAATGTGAGTTTTTTTTTTTTGAATGAATGAATGAATAGATTCTTACCTCACATATTCTATTTCTTCCCAATCTTAATTAAAGCAAATCGCTAATAAACTTTATAACAAAACATTCTGTAGTTGTACATCCTTGTAAATGCTCTTGAAATATTTTTTGTTAATGTTTGCATAAGTATCTACCTCCGTGAGAATACTGCATAATAAGTAACTACAAAACCTTAGTGGCATAAAATAACGTTGGTCATCAGTCTGGGTTGGTACCTGTCTTAGGGTGTGTTCTCTATAGAAGCAAAACCAGTAAAGCATTTAAATATATATATAACCAAAAAAAAAAAAAAAAATGAAACCCAGTGCCATTAAGTTGATTCCGACTCATAGTGACTCTATAGTACAGAGTAGAACTGCCGCATAGAGTTTCCAAGGAGCGCCTGGCAGATTTGAACTGCCACCCCTTTGGTTAGCAGCCGTAGCACTTAACCACTATACCATCAGGGTTTCCAATATGTATAAAAATAGAGAGAAATTTATATAAAGGAAATGGCTCACGTGTTGTAGAGGGCTGGAATGCCCCAAGTCTCTGGGTCAGGATTGATGCTTCTCCTGATTTACATAGTTGCAGGGGCTGGTGAACCCCAGATCTGCAGATCAGACAGTAGGGCTTTTGCTCACAGGCTGTGAAGATCGACGAATCGCAAGATTGCAGGTAAGCTGCTAGCTCAAGTCCCAAGAACTGGAGGTCAGATGAACAGGAACCAGCTGCAGGATCCAGAACAAAAGCCCCTGAGCCTTGCCAGAATGTCCACTTGTATTCAATATGCCTGAGGAAACTCCCTTCCAACTGACTGGCTACTCACACCAGATCCCATCATGGAGGTGGTTACATTATATCAAATCTCATCATGGAAGTGATCACAACTTCATACTACTGCCAAACCACTGAGACTCATGCCCAGCCAAGTCGACACACCTAGATTGCTCCTATGATCTTGGCTGGGATTGCTCACATGTCTAGGGGTTGGCTGGCTATTGGCTGACCTAGAGTGGTCTCAGCTATTCTGATTGAGGCCTCTCAGCTCTGCTACATGTGTTTATGCTCCTTCTCCTAGGCTAATTTGGGAATGTCCCCATGGAGTTTGCAGAGATGTGAGAGAATAATCCCAAATAAGCAAGCCCATTTTGTGCATCTGCAATTAGCCAAGGCAAATCACATGAGTGAGTCTAGGGAAGGAAAATTATGAGTTGGAATTGACTACATGGCAGTGGTTTGTCCCAACCATGAGGAACACTGGTGGTGCAGTGGTTAAGCACTCATCTACTAACTGAAATGTCAATGGTTTGAACCCACCAGAGACTTCACAGGAGAAAGATGATGCAGTCTGCATCCATAAAGATTTACAACCTTGAAAATCCAATGGGGCAGTTTAACTCTGTACTATATGGTTGCTATGAGTTGGCATTGACTTGAAGGCCGTGGTTTTTTTGGGTTTGGAAACCCTGGTGGTGTGGTGGTTAAGTGCTATGGCTGCTAACCAACAGGTCGGCAGTTGAAATCCTCCAGGCGCTCATTGGAAACTCTAAGGGGCAGTTCTACTCTGTCCTATAGGGTCGCTATGAGTCGGAGTTGACGGCGGTGGATTTGGTTTTTTTTTTTTTTTTGGTTTTGGCAGTCCATGGTATATTCAAAATTCTTCCCTAACACCATGATTCAAAGGTGTCAACTCTTCTTTGGTCTTCCTCGTCATTGTCCAGCTTTTGCATGCATACGATGTGATTGAAACCACCATGGTTTGGGTCAGGTGCGCCTTAGTCCTCAAGGTGACATCTTTGCTTTTGAACACTTTAAAGAAGTCTTTTTGCAGCTGATTTGCACAATGCAATGCGTATTTTGATTTCTTGACTGCTGCTTCCATGGGTGTTGATTGTGGATCCAAGTAAAATGAAATCTTTGACAACTTCAATCTTTTCTTTGTTTATTTTGATGTTGCTTATTGGTTCAGGTGTGAGGATTTTTGTTTCTGTTGAGTTGTAGTCCATACTGAGGGCTGTGGTCTTTGATCTTCATCAATAAGCTCTTCAAGCCCTCTTCACTTTCAGGAAGCAAGGTTGTGTCATCTGCATAACGCAGGTTGTTAATAAGTTTTCCTCCAATTCTGATGCTGCATTCTTCATATAGTCCAGTTTCTCAGATTATTTGCTCAGCATACAGATTGAATGCGTATGGTGAAAGGATACAACCTGGCCCAGGGTTAGAGGCAGTTATGTTAATAAGGCAGAACTCAATCTAGAAGATTAGGTGGTGTCTTGAAGCAATCTCTTTGGAGATGTAAAAGAGAGAAGCAAGAAAAGAGACGGGGGGACCTCATACCACCAAGAAAGTAGTGCCAGAAGCAGAGTGCATCCTTTGGACTTTAGGTCCCTGCATTAAGAAGCCCCTAGACCAGGGGAAAACTGATGACAAGGACCTTCCCCCAGAATCGACAGAGAGAGAAAGCCTTCCCCTAAAGCTGGCACACTGACTTTGGACTTCTAACCTCCTAAACTGTGAGAGAATACATTTCTCTTTGTTAAAGCCATCCACTTATGATATTTCTGTTATGGCAGCACTAGATAACTACGACAATTCCCTACCATGGCTTTTCCTTCACATCTCACTGGAGCCCTGGTGCTGCAGTGGGTAAGAGCTCGGCTGCTAACCAAAAAGTCAGCAGTTCAAATCCACCAGCCACTCCTTGGAAACCCGATAGGGCACTTCTACCCTGTCCTATAGGTTCACTATGAGTTGGAATCGACTTGAAGGCAACGGGTTTGGTTTGGTTTATCATGAGAGTGCTCTTCAAAATTACATGGTAGAGGACATAGATAAATGGAATAGTTAAGAATTTGGGACAATATTGTAATCTACAATCTAGAGGGCATTCAATCAATCAATTTGCCCATAAATTTTTGGCACCTATAATCTTAAAAAAAAAATTCTAAGAAGATGATATAGAAAGTTATCAGAGAAAAACAGATTAATCATCGTTTTCCTCCAGCAGTTTGTAAACTCATTTGGAATTTAATAAAGAAAAAAAAATATGGAAAGGGGTTAGATATTGGAATAAGAGATATAAGAGATGTGGGATAATAAGAAGGGGAATATTAGAAACAGCAAGAACCACTAAAGAAGGTTTTGTGGAAGAGAATAAAGAACTGGGCTTTGAAATATTGCTAGGATTTTGAGAGAAGATAAGGGAGGAATTCCATATAGAACAATTTCCCTTCTTTCTTGGTATCATTAGTTTATCATATAAATTGCTTAGTATTCTTTATCTGCAAATTTGCAGACATCATTCCTAAATTGGTCTCGATGTGGTGATTGGTGCATTACAAGTGATAACAACAGTAAATAATTCATAATCAAATCTCCCTTAAAGACATAAGTAAACACATAAATAACTATAATAAATTAGAAAGGAACATGATGACTTTGATTTGATTGACAAAACTACCTGATGCTTTGTCTCCAGGGAGACATCATCAGGCATGGTGCAGATCCCCACTGCAAATTAGAATTCTGTGCACGAGTTTGCTCTGAAGCTCAATTAACTTTGAAATTTAAAAATGCTTTACAGAACCAGGGTTGAGTGGATGACAAGGACCATTATTAGTTTTAACCACAAAGTAGAATATTTACAAACTATGTGGAAAGACTAAGATAAACCAAAATGAAACCAAGCATTCAAGAGGCAGCTAATATATACGAGAACATGGAAAATGTCTCCAATGTTCTGTTAGCAATTTTATTTTTGTTGTTTTGTGTCTGGTGTTCTTTAACATTTCTGTAGCTATCTTGCTTCTAACGCTTTTATTCACGTAAAATTTTCAGTGTCTTACATAGAAAGATTTTTGGACATAGTTTTGTAAACATGTTGTTATTGTTAGTTGCCATTGAGTCAAATCCAACTGATGGAGACTCCATGTGGCAGGGCAGAACTGCTCTATAGGGTTTTCATTGCTCTGACATTCTGGAAGCACATCACCAGGCCTTCCTTCCATGACTCCTATGGGTGAGTTTGGACCACCAACCTTTTGACTAGTGGTAGAGTACTTGACCATTGTACCACCCAGGGACTCCTTTTATAAACATAAACCCAAAAACCCATTCCCACTCATAGCAACCTATAGGGTTTCCAAGGCTGTAAATCTCTACAGAAGCAGACTGCCACAACTTTCTCCTGCAGAGCTGCTGGTGGTTTCAAACCACCAACATTTCAGTGAGCAGTCAGTCGCTTTAACCACTGCCCCAGCAGGGCTCCTTTTTATAAACATAGCGCACTCCACTGCCATCAAGTTGATTCCGACTCATAGCGATCCTAGAGGACAGAGTAGAACTGCAGAGGTATTTATTTCTAAGAAGTTAAAGAGAAATAAATTTTTCACACCAAATTACCTTTATATTTTGTAAAACAAGCTACATGGAGTCATTTAAAACTGAGCATTTCATTTCCCTCTCTCCCTTTTACCATTTCTATAAAATTCTGTGGCATAGCCTGGTCTTTTCCCTTCTCTTCTCCCCTCGAGCATGAACCTTTTTATAACTGTGGTTGAAAATGCACAGAATCCAATGTTTACTTTTTTGTCTGTTCCCTTGGCACCTGAAGATGGTGCCAAAATTGCTACATTCATTTAAATGACACACTACTTTTAGAAATAGTCACTTTTATTTATTTATTCCAAGAAGTTATTAATGAAGCCACAATGAACTTCATTCAATTTGTGACAAGTGTTTCTCCTGGGGAGAAGGTGATGAAAAAAACTCTAAGGGGTGGTTCATTTTTAGAAGTTGTTTACAAGGTTACCACACACTCCCATTTATCTATCTGAGAATACATTACTTAGAGAATCCTTCCAGGAGTGCTCATTTCATTTATGTACAAGGGTCTGTAACATCACCTAGTAGAAGCATAAAATGTAGGACACAAGATGGTGGGAAGACACCAGTTAAAAGCCTGTCATCTCTGGATTGTGGCCCAAGATCTGCTTCAGGATAAACTTTGCTATGTGTTCCTTGGATTCTTTGAGTCTCAGTTTTCTTCTAACAAAAATAAAGAAATAATAAGGATAACATCTAGCTTTGTTCACATATTGTTTGAAGAAATAAATGGAATAGATGGTACATATGGAAAAAAACCTTGTAATATATTTTTATTTGTTGTACATGTTACCATGGAAAATTTCGAATATATCTACATGTCGAGAAAACAATATAAAGAACCTCCATGTACCCCAACTTCAATGGATATCAATTCATGGCCATTATGTGGCATCTATATCCTCGCGTGCTTCTTTCCCTATAACAATTTTTAAGCAAGTCTTCACTATTTTATTTTCATCCATATATATGTTAGCCTTTATCTCCAAAACCTAAGGTTTCACTAAAAAAAAAAAAAATAATCAAAATAACATTATCACAGTTAGTATTACTTAAAAAGAAATTCTTTAATACATCAAACAATTAGTCAGTGTTCAAATTTCTCTGGCTTGAAAAAAATTTGAAACTGTTTAAATCAAGATTTAAATAAGTTTCATATATTATGATTGGTCCATACATTGCAATTTAATATTATTCTAAACTGTAGGTTCACATAGTTTTTTTAGCCCCAATGCATTTTATTTGTTGGAGACTGAATTCTTCATCTTGTAGAGTTACTTCCTAATGGTGTTAAAAATGTTATGATGCTTTCTGTATTTCTTGTATTTGTGAAACATTTGTGTGCTAAAGGGTAGGAAATTAATCTGACAAAAATTCAGATGCCTTCCACCTCAGCGAAATTTCTAGGGGTCCAGTGATATGGGGCATATTGTTATTTTCCTTCTAAAATGAAAGATGTTATTGGATCTGGCTCCTCCCACAACTAAAAAGGAGGGCACAATGACTGGTGGGCCTCTTTGTGTTTTGGAGGCAACATATTCTTCATTTGGTGTATTACTCTGGCTTATTTATCAATTGACTTGAAAAGCTGCTAGTTTTAATGGGGCCCAGAATGGGAGAAAGCTCTGCATCAGGTTCAGGCTGCCACGCAAAACATTCTGCCACTTTGGCCATATGACCTGGCTGATCTAACTGTTCTTGATGTGTCAGTGGGAGACAGAGATGGATTTGGAGTCTTAGGCCCCTATTGGTTAATCACAGCACAGACCCTTAGGATTTTGGAGCAAAGCCCTGCCATCCTCTGCAGATAACTACTCTGTGACTTCAGCAGAGGAGGATTTTAACAATCAAGTGAATAGGATGACATGTTTTATGGGAACCAGCCATTCTATTTCACCAGCCACTCCTGTCATTGCCCAATGGGCTCATGAACAAAGTGGCCATGGTGGTAGGTATGGAGACTATGCATGGGCTCAGCAAAATGGACTTCCAATCACCAAGACTTAGCTATACCCATTTCCGAGTGCCCGATTTGCTAGCTGCAGAGACCAATACTGAGTTCCTTATATGGCACCATTTCTGGAGGTTATCAGCCAGCAACTGGTGGCAGGTTGATTACCTTGGACTGCTTCCATCTTGGAAAGGTCAGCATTTTGTTCTTGCTGGAATAAACACTTACTCTGGATATGGACTTGCCTTCCCTGCACGCAATGCTTCTGCCAAAACTACCATCCATGGACCTACAGAATGTCTTATCCACAATTGTGGCATCCCACACAGTATTGCCTTGGCTCAAGAGACTCACTTCGGAGAGGTGGGGCCAAAATGGTGGAATAGTCAGACGTTTCCTGTGGTCCCTCTTACAATGAAGACTCCCCCAAACAAGTAAATTGATTATATATGACAATATAGGTGTTCTACATCAAAGGCAAAGTTGAGGAATTGGACTGAGTGGCAGGTGGAGGGACAGACAATTCAGAAGCAGTGAGGAGTTGCCAGACCTGACCTGGCCAGCACCAGCATGCTGCAGGTTGGATCAGCTGGTGTGCGTGGTAAGGCAAGCAGTGGTGCTCGGGACGCGTTTTCCACAGCAGGAGGCACTGGCTGGTGGAAAGTCTGCTCAAGCCTCCAGAACCAGTGAGAAACAACCCTCAATTAGCAAAAGATAAGTACATGGGTCTAACCTATCACATGTATCAAAAAAACACCCCCTTTGGGAAGAACCTTTCTCCCATTTGCCTGCCTCGTCTCCACGCTGCACCAGGTCCCGGTCTAACTTCAGCGACTGCCACAGCCCCTGGGCTAGAAGTAGGACCCATTACATGTCCTGAGCCATTCTCCCAGCTTTTGACAGGAAAAAATTAACAAACAGGAAAAAATAATCTGCCAGTTTCCCTAAACCAGGAACTCAAAGAAGGCACAGCCCCTTTTCCTAGGCACAGGAATAAGGGGTCCACAGACTCTGAATGACTTTCGCCCCTGCATAGACCTGTGTGGGCCCATTTTAACAGCATAGCCCATCATGAGCACGGTATAACAGGGCATATACCGGAAGCCTATTTTCAACTATATCAGTGACAGATTCGTGACATTTGACATTGCTCTTCACATTAAGCAAGGTGCTCACCTACACACATCAGGAGCCTGAGAACTCATGGCTCCACCCAGGCCACCTAGCCACCCATGAACGGGGTCCAAGAATAAGTGGTACCTTCAAGTCCTTATAGCCAACAGAATTGGGTGCTCACAGTCTGGATACAAAACCTACCCGCCAATGTGCTCTAGGGAACAGGGATGCCCTTTCCTTCCAGACACTCAGGCTCAGTCATCAGCCCCCTGCCTTGCTCAGCGCATGACCCCTACTGCAACTGGATACCTGTGCCTACTCCAATCACTCTTGTCCTTCTAGGACTATAGGTGAGAGCCTGCACCACACCCTTGATGACCAACTACCTGGACACCTGAGCTGAATCCATACAAGAAAAG
This sequence comes from Elephas maximus indicus, assembly GCF_024166365.1. Classification (NCBI taxonomy): domain Eukaryota; kingdom Metazoa; phylum Chordata; class Mammalia; order Proboscidea; family Elephantidae; genus Elephas; species Elephas maximus. The sequence goes on along the minus strand of NC_064828.1, from coordinate 41,699,668 downwards.
TAAATGGACCCCTGGGCTTACATACCTAATAACAGCTCTAACCACCTGGTGACATGACGGGAGAGCTTCAAAGATGGCAATAATCAAACTAACTCACACAACCAGCATATTTGGGCATATCAAAAACAAAACAAGAAGCTAGGACACAGTAAGCAAACATAAAATAAATGTAATAACATACTGATTTGATAGCTTGAAGACAACAGTCAACATCAAATCACATAAAGAGGCAGACCATGATGGCTTCAGCAAATGCCCAAAATAAAGAAATCAAGAAACCCTCCAGAGAAAGATAATTTCTTGGAATTACTGGAGGTAGAATTTAAAGGATTAATATACAGAGCTCTTCAAGATATCAGTCAAAATATTAAACAAGCCAAGGAACACACAGATGAAGCAATGAAGGCACTTAGAAAGTTATACAAGAGCATGACAAATTTAACAGGCTGCAAGAATCCATAGAGAGACAGTAAACAAAAATCCAAAAGATTACCAATAAAACTTCGTAATTAGACAACTCAATAGAAAGTCATAGGAGCAGAACTGAGGTGATGGAATTCCGAATTAGTGAAACTGAAGATAAAGCACTCGACACCAACTTATTGGAGGAAAAATCAGATAAAACAATTTTAAAACATGGTCTAACTTCCCTCATCTTCTCATATTTGCTTTTGAATAATTGTTGACCTTTTGGCCTCATACTGATTGTTTTTAAGTAGGGCATTGATTTTATGGGTAATATCCTTTATTTTATGTGCCACTCTGCTATTTTGCTAAAAGGTGACCTCCGGGAATAGGCTTGCTTCTAGGTTTAAAGAGTGTCTCAGGACAACACTTTCAGGGAGCCCTCTGTTCTCTATTGTTCAGGTTGTCTGGTTTTCTTTCTTTTTAAATAAGAATTTCAGTTCTGCTCCATACTTTTTTCTCATTCTATCCAGGACCAACTATTGTGACCCCTGTCAGAAAGATCAGTGGTGGTAGCTGGGCACCATCTAGTTCTTCTGGTCTCAGAGTAGATGAGGTTGTGGCACATGTAGGCTTATTTCTTCTCTAAGATTTTGGATGCCTTCTTACTGTTTTGCTCTTGGCTAGTAGAGACCCATAGTTATGTCTTAGATGGCTTCTTGCAAGCTTTTAAGACCTCAGATGCTACTCACTGAACTAGGCTACAGATCACTATTTTTGTAAACCATGTTGTGCCAATTGACTGAGTTGTCCCATGAGGATATGTTCCTAAGCCTTCAAACCAAAAAAAAAAAAAAAACTTGGAAGGTGTTTGGTTATGTCTGAGGAGCATCCGTATTTGTGTCTTCAATAAATATTTGTACCTGTACCTACGTATTTGTGTACTTCTGTTTGTTTTCACTGATGTACACATCTGTTAAAACTCATTGCCATTGAGTCAGTTTTGACTCATAGTGACTATAGGACAGAGTTGAACTGCCTCATGGGATTTCCAAGCCTGTAATCTTTTTTTTTTAATCTTTTTGGAAGCAGACTATCACATCTTTCACCCACAGAGTGGCCGGTGAGTTGGAACTGCTGACCTTTCAGTTAGCAGCTGAGTGTTTACTGTGCCACCAGCACTCACATACACCAGTACCTACCCATGTACCAATTTGCCTATACCCATCCATATATGCTCAAACACTTGTTTTTACTTTGGTTGTGCTGTGCTCACATGTCTGCATTCCATGATGCTTTTGCCATCACCCAAAATAATAAGTTTCTTTGGTCTAACGTGTACTTTCCCCTCCCCCCTCCTCTTATTTGTAACCACCAGTGGACATTGATCTCTCTATATTGTCTATTCTCGTCTTCTTACAAAAGAGGGACTATACAATATTTGTCCTTATGTGCTTGAGTTTGGAGCCCTGCTGGCATAGTGGTTAACAGCTCTGCTGCTAACCAAAAGCTCAGCAGCTCACATCTACCAGCTGCTCTTTGGAAATCCAATGGAGCAGTTCTACTCTCTCCTATAGGATTGCGATGAGTCAAAACCAACTGGATGGCACCTAACAATAAGAACAACATGTGTGACTTATTTCACTTAGCATTATGCCCTCCTGGTCCATCCATGTTATAATATGTTTCACAGACTCATTGTTGTTCTCTAAGGGTGTATAGTATTCCATTGTATGTACGTGCCACAGTTTCCTCATCCATTCATCTGTCGATGGGCATTTCGGTTGTTTCCATCCTCTTGCTATTGTGAACAAAGCAGCAATGAACATAGATGTGCATATGTCTGTTTGTGTCTTATGTACTTGGTATGTGTTAACAGAAGGGACCAGTCACTGGAGAAGGACATCATGCTTGGTAATGCAGAGGGTCAGCAAAAAAGAGGAGGAATCTCAACAAGATGGATTGACACAATGGCTGCAACAATGGATTTACGCATAAAAACAATTGTGAGGATGGTGCAAGACCAGGTAGTGTTTTGTTCTGCTACACATAGGGTTGCTATCAGTGGGAACTGACTTAACTGCTTAACAAAAACAGAGTCTTCTATACTTAACTTGCCAACAATTTTTTTTAATCATAAAAGAATTTTATAAACCTTTTTCTGCATATATAGAGGTAATATGGGCTTTCTCCTAATAATGTCAACTAACACTTGTGTTAATGAGATAAATCCTACTTGGTCATGAGGTATTTCTTTTTTGTACATTGCTATATTCAATTTGTTCGTATTTTGTTTCGATTTTTTGCATTTATCTTCACAAGTAAGACTAATATTTTCCTTTCTCACATTGCCCTTGTCTGGTTTTGGTACCAAGGATATACTGATCGCATGGAATGTGTTGGAAGGTTTTTCTTTTGGTATTTTCTGAACATGTTAGTTTAAAATTGGAGTGATTAATTCTTTGAAGGTTTGGTAGAAGTTACCATTAACTCTGGATGGTTGCTGTTTCTTTCAGGAAAATTTTAGCATTCAATTTAATTGATTATGAAGGCATGGTCTATCTTTTAAGGTCTGCTTTCAAAAGTGACATTTTAGTAGAATTTTTTTCATTTTGTTTAAATTCTCAAATTTACTGTCACACATTATTAATGGTATTCCTTTTTTTTAATTTCTGTGATATTTACAGTTGTATTCCCTTTTTATTCTTAATATTATTTATTGGGAATAAGTAATATATTTATTTTAAAATATCTTGATCAATCTCTTTAAAAGACTATCAGTTTTTTTCTGAGTGTTAGTCTTTGCAGCAGTGGCATGTAATTAATTGAGAGTGGCAGTGGGAGTGATCTGCCCAAAGTACAGACAATAAGGATGCTCATTGCTGTCTCAGTCAATCTCAGTCATCTGGTGCTGCTATAACAGAAATACCACAAATGGATGGCTTCAACAAAGAAAAGTTTATTCTCTCACAGTCCAGTAGCCTAGAAATCTGAATTCAGGGTGCTGATTCCAGGGGAAGGCTTTCTTTCTCTGTTGGCTCTGGAGGAAGGTCCTCGTCATCAGTCTTCCCTTGGTCTAGGAGCATCTCAGCGCAGGAATCTCAGATCCAAAGAACTCTCTCTGCTCATGGCACTGCTTTCTTGGTGGTCTCTCTGCATGCTTCTCTCTTTTACATCTCAAAAGAGATTGGCTTAAGACAGTACCTAATCTTGTAGACCTCATCAATATAACTGTCACTAGTCCATTTTATTACATCCTAGTGATAAGATTTACTACTTACAGGGAAATCACATCAGAAGATAAAATGGTAGACAATCATACAATCATACAAGGGAATCGTGACCTAGCCAAGTTGACAGATATTTTGGGGGGACACAAGTCAATCCATGACAATTATAAAAATTTTAAAAACAATGATAATCTTACTAAAAGCTGTTGTGCCTTTGATTGTCATTAGGCACTGGCAATTCAAAAACAATGTTACCAATATTTCTCTGTGAAAAATATTTTGTTGGTCTAAAATCTAAACAATATCTGTGGTAACTATTGAGTCAGGAAACATATATGTAAACTTCAAAATAGCTATGTATTTATTATTTGGCATTATAAAATATTTTATTCAACATAGTGACTCTAACAGGTAAGCAATTGTCTCTCAATATATTCTTATTATGAGAAAAGTTGGACATTTTTCATAGCTACAGACCATTTATAATTATTTTTCTGTGAAATGTCTATATCTCTAGCTCATTTTCTGTAGGGTTGTTGGTGTTGCCATACTTTATTCTTAGAATTTCATTATATATTGGGAATATTAACCCTTTGCCTATGATATTAGTTGCAAATGTTTTCTCCAGTGTGTAAAATTTATCTTTTTTATTTTGGTAATGGTATTTCTTCCTTGAAAAAGATTTTTTAAAATTTAATAAAATTTTTCCCCTTGTTGCTTCTGGATTTTGAATTATAATTAGGAAAGTCTTCCCTAGATACAGGTTATAGAGAAATTAACCCATGTTTTCTTCTAGTATTGGTTTTGTTTCTGTTTATTCAATTTTTTAAAATGGTCATTTCTCTGATTCTTTTGGAATTTCTCCTGGTGTATAATGTGAAAAATTGGCCCGCTCTTATTGTTTTCCATATGTCTATCCTCATTTAAGGAGCCCTGTTGGTGAAATAGTTAAGTGCTCTGCTGCTAACCGAAAGGTTGGCAGTTAGGACCCACCAGCAGCACACGGGAAAAAAGACCTGTCTGTTTGCTCCCATCATGGTTTCAGCCTAGGAAACTCTATCAGGTCTTTGTCTTATAGGGTTGCTATGAGTTAGACTAGACTCCACCACACACAACAACAACAGCAACAACAACATCTTCATTTAATGACCTCACTGCTCAGGGAGTCCATCTTCTCTCTACTTAACATAAGATGACAAATTTCTTGTATACTAATTTTCCATATGCAAGTCAGCTCCTTTCTTGGAATGAAAATAGAGACTGGTCCCTCACGTTAGGGATGAAGAGGTACCTGCTGAACATTCTCAGACCTATTAGGAATACAAACATAAACAGGCTCTAAAAGATAAATTCCCATGTAAATGTGCATCTCTTGTTCTCGGTGTCTTTAACATAGAGACACCATAGCCACAGATTCTATATTTAACTTTTTTAGTGTGCTATTGGAGCCCTGGTGGTATGTATGGTGGTTAAGAGCTTGGTTGCTAACCAAAAGGCTGGCAGTTCAAATCCACCAGCGCCTCCTTGGAAACCCTATAGGGCAGTTATGAGTTGGAATCAACTTGACAGCAACAAGTTTGGTTTTCTGGTTTTAGTATGCTGTTGAGAGTTTCTACATATATTAGTTCCTCAGAAATGAGGAAAACTTAACAGGCAATCATTAAAACCAGTAAAAAATATCTGCCTTGACCATTTTGCTTTTTTAAGATCTATATGGGATCAAATTGACAACAGCAACTGGGAAGATTAGACAGGAGCCTTAGAGGCACAGTGAATTTATGTTAATAGGGGAGGAATAACTCAGAAAAGAAGGGTGAGAATGGCTATGCAACTTGAAGAATGTAATCAATGTCACTAAATGGTACATGCAGAAATTCTTGAATTGGTATAGGTTTTGCTGTGTATATTCTCAACAACAACCAAATAAATAAAATTACATAAAAAAAAATCTAAAATACATGGAAGGAGCCCTGGTGGTGCAGTGGTTAAGCCCTCGGCTGTTAACTGAAAAGTCTGTGGTTCAAACTCACCAGCTGCTCCATGTGGCAGCCTGTTTCCATAAAGATTACAGCCTTGGAAACTCTCCAGGGCAGTTCTACCGTCCTATAGGGTCAGTATGGGTCGGAATTGACTGGATGGCAGTGAGTTTTTGGGTTTTTAAAACATATGGTGGAATCATTTCTTTTGACAAGCCAACTCATTGGTTGGTATACATTTAATAATGCACCTATTTAACTATGTGATCAGGACATCAACAACTTTTTTCTAGCCATACTTAATTGGAGGAACCCCATTAGCAAGTGGTTTGTCAGTACTATAGATGTATGTATGTTTAGATTATTGTCATGCTTTTCTTCTGCTTGCAACTGCTTTCAAAAAACTGACAGAAGGAAAGAAAGAAAAAGGATAAAAAAAAAACTTGTTTGCAATTATAGGAAAATTGAAGTGAAAAGAGTTCTCTGGAGAGTTCATTATAAATGGTTAACACAGTTACACTAAATGGAATCGATACATTTACATTGTTGTGTTCAAGGTTTATGATGTTCTATATTTTTTTATTAAGAAACAATGAAATGCAATTAATAAATACTTCATTTTTCTTGTTTTATTTGAAAATGCTTTGGCATATTTTAGCATATCATTTTTAGAGTAGCAAATAACTCTAATGTATAACATTAATAAACGGTGATAGACTTTACTATAAATATTGCATCTGTTGCCAAGAAAAGTTACATACAAAAACAGAGCATTGCAAACAGCAATTCAGTAATTCTTTTGGTAGTAGAGACATGGGCCTTCTGTATCGTTTTAAGTATCTTTGTGCTACTTGACCCCCTTCGCTTGGGGAATATTGTTTTTTATACATCAACAGTTTGCTGGGTTTAAGGGATTAACACTATATATGTGATGTTGTGAGAGCCCAGAAAACCAATTGAGCAGTATTTTTTCACTTGTGTTTTATTTGAGGGGGAAGAGTTGAGGACTGAAGAAAAGCTGTGACAAACTTTTTATGTTGCAGTCATAGCCAGACATTGTTACAAAGAATAACTTAAAAAAAATCAAAACAGTGGAATGAAATATTTAGATATCACATAAAATAAAAACCATCAATCAAATAGTTTCCATGGACTAAATTATTTTGGATTTCAGAAATCTTATGATTGTTATTTGAAAATAAAATATTTAAGAAATGACATAAAAAAATTTAAAATATGTTGTCTTCTGGTACTGCCTGATATACCAAAACAGATATATATTGCATTTTATTGGGACTATTGCAGGATTAGGAGTCCCTGGGTAGCAAAACAGTTAAGTGCTCAACTGCTAGCTGAAAGGTTGGCTGTTCGAACCTACCCAGTTACACCTTGGAAGACAGGTCTCACAAGGTCACAGCATTGAAAACCCTATGGAGCAGTTCTATTCTGTACACATGGGGTTACCCTGAGTCTGAATCAACCTGGCAACTAACAACATCAACAATTTGAGAATTATCAGACTACACTCTGAATTTTATATAGCTTTACTTTCTTGTTTTTCTAGTCTGTGTTGATTCAAAGAAAACTTCAGCCACTGAAAAGCACAGAAGATCCCACAAAAGCAGAGTAGCAGATCCTCATAATTTTGCTTCTTCTGCCTTCTTTAATATTAACTTTTATGAGAGATATGGCAAAAGATTGCAATTTCCCTTTTATATAAGAGGAAGTAAAATAGTCTATATTTTGTTTAACATAAATAAGAGCAATACAACTTGAAACTCTAAATACCACTTCTACTGATTTTGGAGATGTTTAGATTGTCTTCTAATATTTTTAAGATCCAATTATTTTCTGCTTTGAATTTTTTGTTAACATCATGCGTTTTCAATAATGGAAGCGTACTAAATCATTGAGCGTGGCTGAATTTTTGGTAGGTAGTATGGATTTTTTTTCTTACCACCTCCCAGAAGCTACCCTTAAAGTTCAAAGGGACATTCAGTGTTCCACTAATTCTGCCCCAAGGCTCCACCCCCCAAGTCCACTGGGACATATGTGTCCCAAATTTTTTTTTTAATTTCTATTTTTCCTACCAAAAATGCATGCACCTCATACAACACTCTGTAGAAACAGTAATTTGCGGCACGTGCCCATTTGTTATTTTTTGGCTTCAAACAGTTGTAAAGGTCCCTGCCTTGTGGCAGCATGTGCCGTCAGTGGGAAAGTAGATTCCCAATGAACCTGAGAGGAAGCAAATGTTGGTGGGCAACAGTACATCCCACTGGTCATAAAAAGGTTTAATTGGTGGTTGGCAAACTCTTGAATGCATAAGGAATTTTGAACTAATGAGACAGGGAAAATTAATGATATAGAAGTAAGTTATGGTAAAGAGGTAAAACAGATGAGGCCCTTAAGCTTCATTCTTACATAGAATGAAAAGTTATCACCTTATGTGCAGTGAATAATTTTTGGAAGTCCTCCCCTCCCTGGCTTCTAATCCAATATCTTTTTTTTCTTACTGGCTTGTCTGCTTCAGGGCCAAAAATTCTCATTAGAGAATCATTTCTTAAGACTAAGACTTTTCTACTTCTGTTAAAAATACGAATATAATTTAGAAAATAAGATGTTAACTTATTAGTAACTAAAAGTCAATTTATGCTTTAAAAAACAAACACATCAGTAGCTCTTAGTTCAGGCATCATAAACCTGAATGGAAGGTGCTGATGGGAAGATGGAGGCAAACTGAGCATGGGATTCTGTCTAAAGAAACCTCGGTGAGCAGAAAGAAACCTTAATGTGGAAAGTGCACAAAGCAAGGAGAAGTTCCAAGAAATATTACCCCACACTTATCAGTTCCATCACATTCAGCCTCTTACTTGTTTTGACTTGTGTTTTCTGCCCTCAAATACACTTTTTAAGAAGAGGAAGCAGAAAAGATAAGGAAAAGAAAATATTTTCACTTGAAATTTTTTTTTATCTACCATCTAAAAATGTCCTTCCTTTTACTGGCTAACATACACTGAATGGTCTGTGTTCACTGTCTGCATTTTATTGAATCCATCCTCTTATAACACTTCTAATCTTGTTTCAGTCCCTGTTACGCTACTGAAACATCTACGTTGAAGGCTTTTTATTGCCAAAATGGTTTGTTCTTTTCTCTGACTTACTTTACTCATTCATTTTTGTATTTAATTTTAAAACTTTTAAACTTATTTTTGGCCCTCGTGTTCAACCCTGGTAGCACAGTTGTTAAGAGTTAGGCTGCTAATCAAAAGGTCGGCAGCTCGAATCCACCAGGCACTCCTTAGAAACCCCATGGGGCCCTTCTATTCTGTCCTACAGGGTGCTATGAGTTGGAATCAACTCAACAGCAATGGGTTTTATGGGTTTTCATGTTCAGTGGGTCAAGTAAATGATACTCCTTAGTTCCTGGCACATCTTCATTATGAGTGCTAGCCTATCTCTTGTTACATAAAGTATTTCATCTCCTTTATCCCTATACTCCACTCCTATTCCCTTCTTCATCCATATCAGCAACCATTCTTATATATTTAATGTGCGTCTATTTTTGTAGGTGTTCTTCCAAAAATATATATTGCTTGAGTGTGTGTATGTCTAATTTATTTAAATTGCATTGTGCTCATGTACCATTCTTTCTTATTGTTTCGTATACATATAACATGTTGCTCCTTACTACTATTAATAATCCGCACTTTTATTGTCCATTCTTCCAGTGCTGGAAACTCAGGGTGCCTCCAATTCCCCACTGCCACAAAAAAGCTGCAGACAACCTTCTTGAACATGTCCCTTTGGCTTGGCCTGAGAATTCCTTGGGATATAAACTGAGTAGTGTGATTGCTGGGGGCTAGAATATACAGATAGTTTTCATGCCTAAATAGTGCCAGTTACTCTCCACAGTGACTTCAGCAATCTACACTCCCACTAGTAAAGCAAGACAGTTCCTACATCCCCACCTTGCCAGCAACAATTAGCATGTTCAGCATTTTTACCTATCTATTTTTTTTATTAGGTATTGGGAAACCCTGGTGGCATAGTGGTTAAGTGCTACGGCGCTAACCAAATGGTTGGCGGCTCGAATCTGCCAGGCGCTCCTTGGAAACTCTATGGGGCAGTTCTACTCTGGGTTTGGGTTGTATTAGGTATTGAGGCTTTATTGTATTTTAACTAGCATTTCTCATTTCTCTGGAATACCCTGGAACATTTCTTTATACACTTCGTAGCTCTCTGAGTTTCACTTTCTGCCAATGGATTTTTCATCTTTTGCTCATTATTTTATGCTAATTGTTCCTTTAAACGTTGATTTGCAAGAATTCCTAGATTGTTCTAATATTAATCTTCCACAAATAATTCTTCTTTCATTCATTTATCACTGTATCAGATAGCTCTAGTGCCCTGCCTCACATGCCCTTGGCTACTTCTTATTCCATCCATTGTTGCAACAGTCAGCTTCGTGCAGGTGTAACCTGACAACACATTGGCTCAAGTGCATTTGGTATCTCTTGCTTTCTGTCCTAGGGCTTCTGTGTTGCATTGATTGCCTGCAGGAGCCTGACCACCACTCACTGACATACAAACTTGAAAATGCACAAGGATAAACACCCCAAAAGACACCCTTGTCCAATGAAGGAAAGGAGCCCCTGGATAGCTGCTTCTCTTTTCTGTCCCTAGGTAGACAATGCTGATGCATGTCTTACATGGCTCCCTGAAGTTAAGATGTAGATGTGGATCCTGATTCAGTATATCTGGGGTGGAAATGCAAATTCTCAGGAGGGATTGGAACCAGAACGAACCAGTTTGAAGCCCTGCATGAAAGCCAGGCCTAGAATTGGATTGTAATAGTAGCACAGCTACCATGCTTGGAGCTGGTATGTCTCCTATATCAAAGTTGGAACCCTAACAGAAACAGAGGGGGACCATGAAACCTGGACTGGGAAAACTTGAGTGGACAAGTCAGAAAATCCTTAATTTCCAGATGTTCCTGAACCTTCCAGATTTCAGAAACAATCCCTTCTCTATAGCTTACCCTTACCTGGATATCTTTTAAAGACCTCACCTCAGGCAAGTGCCTCACAAGATCATGCTTGTTCATTTCAAGATCCCATTTCATCTCATTGTCTCCACTCTTTGGCAAGAATCCACACTGTCCATAGTATCGTTTATTGAACAGAAGTCTTTATTTTTATATAATGGATTTATATATTTTATATAATGGATTTTCCCTTATACATTGTACTTCTGAAGTTTTCTTGAGGAAATCTTATGCCACAAATAATGTTTCTTATGTTTTTTTTTAAATTATCTTTAAAGTTTTACAGTTTAATCTTTCACAGTTAAGTCTTTATCCAGAGTCTACCTTTATATTGGTTAATATGTAGGATCTAGTTATATATGCCTCCATATGGTGAAAATTTTCACATCATCGTCTACCACAAAATCTGTTCTTTCTCTATTGATTTGTGGATACCACTTGTATAATAGAGTAAGTTTCCAAATATATGTGGGCCTGGCTCTGGGATCTTTGCTATTCCATTGGTTTCTAATTTTCTGTGCCTGCAAAGCTGTCTTTTTTTTTTTTTTTTTTTTGTAATATTGCTATAGGTATGCTTCCCTTTATGTCTGTCCAGGCAATGACTGACCATTTATACATCTGTGGTCCCATAAGGTTATATTAGAGCAGATATACTTTGAAAAGTATGGAGATCAGATCTGTCTTTCACTAGCTCTCTGGTGGCATCTGCCCTGGCCCTGGGCAGCAAGGGGAGAGGGTCCTGGCACCCATCTGTGGTTGCCTGTACTACTGCTCTGGCCTCAGACAGGGATTCCCAGACCCTGCCTGAGTTGTGAAGGGGGATGCCCCACTGAGACCACTGTCCCATCTGGCCTGAGCACCCTGCATGTGATACCCAGCCAGAGGCTGCTTCTCTAACAGTGGTGGCCACCCAGCAGTCTGGGTTGTGGTGGTGGTGGGAGGAGGAGCAGGAAAGTCTGCCAGGGATGAGGCAGAGGAGGAAGCAGTGCTTAGAAGAGTTTAAAGCCTGTTAAGTAGGGTGGGGAAGGCAGGCAGGGAGGAAGAAAGGGAAGGGAGCTACAGCAGGCAGGCTGGACAGCATGTGTGCTACGGCAGGGAGCAGTGGTGAGATCCAGACTCAACTCTGAGAGACCAAGTGGCAACTCCACAGGAATGGTGATGGTAGAGTCAAAGTTTTCGCGAAGTCCTTTGGCAAGGGGCAGGGGCATGATCCCAGGTGCTGACTGTCCTGTACTCCTCTCTCCTATATGTAATAAGGTGTTCAGACAACTTCAAATTACATAACGTCATCTTTCACAGAATGGATCATGGATGTTAAGTTACACATAGTTGTATGTATAATATAGTCTTATCAGTATCATAATGGTTTGTTTTTCTTTTCTTAATTTTTTCTGGCCTAAAACAATGTTTTTTTTTTTTAAAAATATTAACTCATTCTTCCTTATTTGTATAATTTATCTTTTTTTAATTACATAAAGAATGCATAATTTTTATAAAACATTTGTGCCTTAGAAATTAGAAGTTACCCTCGACTTCTTCTAAGACATCAGAACCATTAACATTTTGGTGGGCATTCTTCCTGACTTTGATATATTTTTTTTTTTTCCCCATTTAAATACACACATACACCAGAGTTCCTTCTAAGAAGGAAATGTCTTTGGGAAAATGACTTGAAAAACTGCTTAGGGGAAAGCTGAAACCCTGAAGGTGAATAGGAACTGAGTTAACTAAAGTTCATTCAATTTCCAGCATTAGAAGTGAACAGAAATTGGTGATTGAGGAGAAAGGAAAGAGACAAACAATGACGGTGGAGGGAGAGGGGCGATAAAAGTGAGGCTGGGGTGCTAAAAAGAATTTGTGAAGACAGGGCACTACATCAGGGCACTACATATGGATAATGGAGCCAGTGAAAAATCCTCAAATTTGGGATGACTTGTAAACAATTTTAATGTATATTTTAAGTTAAGGGAGCAATCGTGGATTCATATTCAGATGCATGATTCAAGGGCAGGGACAGATCACAGTTGGTCTTCATAAGAGCTAGAGCACAGTCTAGAAGGCTGTGGGAAACTGAGTAGCTCTTTTATTATTTTCAGTGCTGCAGCCATCTCTGCTTCTCCCCTGTGTCTGCTCCATCTTCTTTCTTTCTCTCTCTTGAGTGGCTCATCATCCAGGCTTATCCTGGATGTGCCTCAGCCTCCATCTGTTCCTCCCTATAGTCATGAGCTGGCTTTGGTTCCCACTGCTAATTGGCTTGCTTTCTTAGTAAGTCTATCCCCAAATCCTGAGATGGAACTGTGGCCCAGCTCACCCTTTTGCATCAGACTATAGACAGCTGTCTGCTTTGGGTGATAATTTCTTCTCTCACCCAATCCGTTCATCTAATGGCAACATAGGATCACATGATTAAAGCATGTCTACCTTGGTTCCCTCCTTCACAGGAGTAGAGAGTAGGAGTTGATCCATTTCATTGTATACAGGTCTCCCTCACTGCATTTATCCATTTGCATTGTAATTATTCATATCTTTGCCCATCTACTTCCGCTACACTGTGAATTCACTGAGGGCACAGACAGTATTTGTATAGATTCAAAACCCTAGGGTTGAGTGCAGCAGCTAACCCTGAATGAATGAATCAATTTGTTCAGCTGAAGAAGGATGAATCATGCTCCCACACTTGCTCCATGCACACAGAGGAATTCATTTTCTTTAAAAGGTAAAGAACTAATTGACCCGGACAGATTGTCACTGCTGCATCACAGTTGCCACTTAAAACAATTATATTCAACTTCTCTGAAACATCTTCCTCTATTTGGCCACATAAGTAAATACTACCAGTTCTTCAATGTTCCATTTTATTCCCAATACTTTCATAAAACCTCTACTATCTTCTCCAGCCTTCAATGGTCTCTGAAATTCTAGAACATCATAGAGTTCCTAGTACACAATTTTGGACTTTACTATATTCCACCCTAGACTATCCACCATTATTTCATAACTTTGTAATCTGAGTGTCCCCAGGACTACATCTGTAGATTTTAATAGCTAATTAGCTCAACCTTACATATAACTTTGCAACACTTTGGAACCACCTCCATGGATTCTTGTTATTTCTGGTGTCCCAAGGAAAATTGCAATGTGCTCAGGAACAAGACTGGTCACCTTCCTTCTTCTGCACCTGCAACTTGAGATTGGTTCCTTGATACCACTACCATTGCCATGAGAAAGCTCCCTACCCCCCATGTGGATTGTACTTTTTTTCCAGCTATTCCGTCAAGCGCTAGAGTTTTCTGCTAGTGGGTTCTTTGAGCTCTTAGTGAGTCAAAATGTCAAAGTTTTGACTCAAAATACAAAGGAAAAAATGATCTTTCTTCCACTATGTGCTGAATTTTGTTACTTGTACCCCCCAGAAACTGCATTATTTTTTGCTCATACTTTTTGCTCATTACTTGAGTTTCATATAATCTTTCTTCAACAATATCTTCCACAGTTTCTATCTCTATTCTCACTTTATAAAATGCTAAAAAGTGGTTCCTTCCTGGAATTAATGCCATATCTTTCCCTTCTCTCCTCTCCTATCACTTCTTCATGAGTTTGTACACAAAGCAACTTCCCTCCCTTTCTTCTTAGGCAAAACTACTGAAAGCCCTCATGTACATTAACTAATAGAGATAAAGGTGAAAGATGGAGTGGAAAGGAAGGAGTTGCTAAGTATCCCATACTATTTGTGACTTGTATTTATCTTGTAAGCCTCACTACAGATTTCACTCCTGAATTTCAGTTTAGATGACAAGTTTCTTAAAGGTTGTTGTTGTGAGCTGCTGTCCAGTTGGCTCCCAATTCATCGCAACCCCACACACAACAGAATAAAATGCTGCTTGGTCCTAAGCCATCCCCGAGATCAGTTGCAGATGAGACCATTGTGATCCAGAGAGTTTTCAGTGGCTGATTTTCAGAAGGACATCACCAGGTCTTTCTTCCTAGTCTGTCTTAGTCTGAAAGCTCCACTGAAACCTGTTCAGTAAGCCTCCAGTGATAGATGGGTGGTGGTTGCTCATGAGCTGCCTTGGGCCGAAATCGAATCTGGCTCTCCTGCATGGATGGTGAGAATTCTACTACCGAACCACCACTACCCCCTTCTCAAAATTAGAGGTCCTCTTTTTCCTGTTCTTTGAAGTGCCTAGAACAATCCTCTGCAAAAGGGTACATGTAAAACAAATATTGGATTAATCGATTAGGAACGAAACTCTGAGGGAATATTCCAAAAAACGAAGGAAATTGTATAGAATAAGTGAGGCTCACTCAACCCAGAGATTTTACTATCTTATGAAATTTTCTACTTTATTTTTGCCAAAAACAACCATGAAATCACTGTTGTCAGGTTTTATATTATGAAAATCTAGAAAATGTGGAACTTTAAAAAGAGCCCCCCAAATAAGCATTCTGTCCTTGGTTGAGCAACCCCTTAAAGTGACTGGTGCTTTTTTTTTTTTTTTTGTTATCACTCTGATGGAAAGAATATACAACATTTTGAAGGTACATGAGGAAATGGAATATTTATATATTAATCCAAAATCCATTTTGAACTGAGAAGAAGGAAAACAAAGAACATGTCACTAAAAATTACAAAAATGGTGAATGAGTTGCAATGACATTTGGATGTTCCAAAGAATGAGTGTGGTTTGAGTCACAGGCTGTGTTGCCAGAAATAGAAGCCAAGGACCAAGAATGCCATTGAGAATTTGGAAGATTAAATTCTTGTAATGAATCAAGGATTAAGAGGATGATATCATATAAAAAAAATATTATTACAGGTTTTGGGGGCATGTGTAATACATATAAACTTTCCTCACTCATATTATGCAAAGCAATTTTATGCTTATTCCTTAGTCCTTTGATCTGTAGACAGTATTGGAGGCTTGGGGTAATAGACATGGGTTACGAGGTGTAGCATTTTTTCTTTAACTTCTATCCTTGATTTTTTTTTTTAAGGACAAAACAATATCATGGCCAACTTTTCAAAATAATATTTTGTTATGTAAATAAGGAAGTAAACACTAATCTGAATCTTTCAAAATGACAGCAGCTACTCAAACCAGGAGCCCTGGTGGCGCCAGTGGTTAAGTGTTCGGCTGCCAACCAAAAGGTCGGTAGTTCAAATCTACCAGCCGATCCTTGGAAACCCTATGGGGCAGTTCTACTCCATCTTAGAGGGTCATTATGAGTAGGAATCGACTTGATGGCAATGGGTTTAAAGGGGTACTCAAACAAACAAACAAAAAATATGCCTTCTTTATTCTCTCTGAATGAAGAACAATCACCACTCTTACTATAATATTTGGCCTATTATTCATTGTCATTCCAGCCCATTAAAAAACAGATTTAAATCTTGACTGCCCATCTGTTTTAGTTGGCATAATTAATAAATATCTGCCAGATGCTGTACTAAATCGATGTTTTTGGCTTTTTATGACAGGTGGGTTTTTTTTTTTTTTTTTTTTGAAGCACGTATATTGCATACTAGATTAAGCCATCACCCAGTGGTGGTGCGGGGTCAAGAGGGAGAGGGTGATTATAATTGTAATTCCAGCTATTTAAAACACACACACACACAAGACAATTTCCTAATTAGTTTTGTTAACAGGTACTGTCTAGTACATATATTCAAGTCCATAGTAATTTTTTTTTTTTTTAATTAGCTGCTTCCATTATCTTCTTATATATTTTGTAGGGATACAGGAATTTAAGAATAATAGCCAAGGAATTTTGATGTCATTAACTCAGGATGCTTCTGTAGGTATACTTCCCTTTCCTTCCCACTTGGGCTGATCAGCCACACTGATAGGAGTCCGTAAGTGCTGGAGTTCCTCTAACTTGTGCTATATGTACACGAAGCTGAGGGTATTGCAAGCAGAGTATATGAGTGGACGTGCTTTCTTCATCAGTACACCAGAGAGGAGTGTTCAATGGATCATTAAAGGAAATCTTCAGTTACCTGAACCAGAAATAGGAAAGTAAGAAGAGGACCTGGAAAGTTGAGAGCAAGGAGCAACAGACTGAGACAGGGAAGTAGAAAGAGTGCTGGGGATGAAATCTACAGAGAGCATTTTCTGAGCTGAGACATTATTTCTGTGGGTAAACTGACTCTATTTCAAATGGCTATTAGAGACAGGCTCTCTCCATTCTTCCTCTTTTTAATTGATTCTTAATGGCTTTCAGAGCCGAAGTCATGTACTTCTAGGTATGGGAAGAAAATATTAGAACTGCAATTTAGAATGATTTTACCTCGTCGTTATTTATGTGCAAGCTATTTTTTTTATAGAATGCACATAATATATTCATATGGTAGTTCAAGTGCATAATATATAAAAAATACATATACATATATTGACATTGCATACTCCAAAAATTTTAATGATGGTATTGGTAATGAAAAAAATTTTGCGATCACTGCTATAGATTTTTGAGCTGAGTACCCTGACAGCTGCTTATCAGATTTACTTTTATTTCTGGGGAAATTGTGAGCATAGAGATTAAGAAATCTCTGTGCTCATAGCTACTTACTGTATCAGGCAGAATAGTCTAGACTACGCTGAAGTAACAAATTAACCCTGAAACCGTAGTGCTTTGAAACCAAAAAAAAAAAAAAAGAAAATTCCCTCTCATGAAACGCTTAATGTGAGTCAAGTGGCCTCTCCATCTTGTATGTAATATCATCTGGAAGATAGAGATTTTAAGTTCACAGTGGCAAGGGAAGAAAGGGCTGCTAGAATGGACAGGAAGTTTTTAAAAGCCTAGGCCGGAAAGTGTTTTTTTTTTCACTTCTTTCCACATCTTACAGTAAAGAGTTATTCACACGACACCAGCTAGTTGTTCGGAGGTGGGTGCTAGGAAATATCGATGAGGATGTTTTGTGATGTGAGAAGCATCACGTCACATTCGTGATGCAATCAATTATTCATCAGCCAACTAGTTTTGATATTTCTTGAGAAACATGTTATTAGCTTTAGGTATTGTTGTAGTAACTCAGCCATTGGAGTTACTGTTTCCATTTGTCTGGGTTAAAAAGAAGATAGTTCTTTTAAGAGAGAGCTAGAAATAAGCACAGAAAAGGAGTAGAGCAAAAGGTACGAGTAAAAATAAATAAACAAATAAAGACCAGAAAAGGTAACACTACAGTTAGCACGTATTTTATCTTTATGCCTCTGTAAGGTTATCATTAATTAAGGGGTTTATGTTTGTGAGGTAAGGGTTATTTAACTTTCAGTTCAGGACATCACTGTTAGGAAGCATCTTGGTGAACTTTCAAAAAATTCAGATGCTTAATTTCCTATTGAATTATCTGGGGGTAGGGTTCCAGAAGCTCTTCCAGTGATTCAGATTCTCTGCTGTTTTGGGGAACCAGCAATGGACAGAGGTGACTCAAAAACCACTCTTCAAAGAGCTCCAGGAGTTTCATGGATATGCTTAGGGAGAGAATTGGACCATGCGCTTGGAGAAGAGAAAGACTTGGAGGAAGTCCATTTCTACTTCCTTTGTATGTTTTTGGGCACGTATAACCTTTTATCGGAAGAAAGAGTTCTGGGGCTAAGGAGTTTGAAAATCAACTAGGTCCTTCCCCTTTTGTCTGACATACAATACCCTCCAAAATCTACCCTCTATTCTTTAAGTTCTGCTTACAGTTTCACCACAAGGAAATGTAAATCCCACAGTTTTATGTTTAAATTTAAATTAATTAAAATTAAAAAAGTTGTTATACTTCCAGCATCTCATTTGCATAGCTCCATTTCAAGCACAGTATTCACATGTGTGGATAGCCACTGGTCTTGACGGTTGCCATTTGTAAAATTCTTCTAAGATTCCCACCTCTCTTCATGAATCTGATCTTCCACAAATTCATTTATTCCAGTCTCCAGTTGCCCCTTTAGAACTTGTAAATATCTTGGTATAAAGATCAGACTGACTTAGCTTCTTTATAGATAAAATTTTTTTTTCAGCTTTTCCGTGGGTGTTTTTTTTTTCCCTTATATCTTTCAGAGTTTACTTACCAAAGCAATCAAATATGATTGTTATACAAAAAAAACAAACACCAAACCTGTTGCCCTCAAGTCAATTCCAACTCCATGGTAACCTCATGCGTTACAGAGTAGAACTTTTCCGTACAGTTTTTTTTTTTCGTGATAATCGTTGTGGAAGCAGATCGCCAGGCCTTTCTTCCATGGAGCTCCTGGGTGGGTTCAAATTGCCAATCTTTAGGCTAGTAGTCGAGGGCAAACCGTTCATGTCATCCAGAGACCTTGATTGTTACATAGCCTCTGTAATGGATTGGATTGTGTCCCCCCAAAATATGTGTCAACTTGGTTAGGCCATGAGTGGTTGTCCTCCATCTTGTGATTTTCCTGTGTGATATAAATCATAATCTCTGCCTGTGGTTAAAAAGATTAGAGTGGGATGTAACATCCTTACCAGGTCACATCCCTGATCCAATATAAAGGGAGTTCCCTGGGGTGTGGCCTGCACCACCTTTTATCCCTCAAGGGATAAAAGGAAAGGGAAGTAAGCAGAGAGTCAGAGACCTCATACTACCAAGAAAGCAGTGGCAGGAGCAGAGAGCGTCCTTTGGACCGGAGGTTCCTGCCCTGAGATGCCTCCAGACCAAGGGAAGACTGATGATGAGGGCCTTCCCCCAGAGCCTACAAAGAAAGCCTTCCCCTGGAGTTGGCGCCCTGAATTCGGACTTTTAGGCAACTGGACTGTGAGAGAATAAACTTCTCTTTGTTAAAGCCATCCACTTGTGGTATTTCTGTTATAGCAGCACTAGATGACTGAGACAGTCTCTGTTAAAACCGCTCCAATTTGTGTTTCTACTTGCAGTGGTGGCATGAAAATCCAGTTCTTTCTGATCATTCATAGTTCTAGATACTACATTAGCCATTGCTAACTAACAAAAAATACCTCTTGAATTACTACAGTATAGGAAATTATAAAGGCAGACACATCGTAATCAAAGATGGACATTGATATATGGAGATTTGGGCTTGAGAGCTTTGTTTCTCAGGCATTTATACCATCCTACAACACACTGATAATATCAAACTTTGACAGGACAGTCAATGCACAGTATTACCAAGAGTTCAAAGTTTTGATTGGATAACCAAGATTTCAAAGTTTTGATTGCATTACAAAAGTTATCTTTAAATCTTTTTTGCACTAAAGTCATGAGTCTGAAATGTAAAAAGTTCTTATATCTGTGTAAAATATACAAAGTTTGAAATTTGTCTAACAATATTTCAGCCCTTGGTTAAAGGTCATTTACCTCAAAAACAACTGGGGAGCTTTAACAAAAAAAAAAAAAAAAAGGGAGAATCCTGGGCCTTTGCAGAACGATTCCAATTCAGTAGATATGGAGTGGAGCCCAGGGATATATCTTTTCAATAACTTGCAATGCACTGAAGTTTTAGAACCACCGATATAGAGGCTATTTTAACACTCTACAAGATTATACAATTTTAACACTGATTCAAATTCCTGTTTCTATTTGGTTCAAAGTTTTGTGTTTGGTTTCAGCTTCATAAAAACCAAACCAAACCAAACCAAACCCTCTGCCCTTGAGTAGATTCTGACTCATAGTGACCCTATAGGACAGAGTAGAACTGCCCCATAGGGTTTCCGAAGAGCACCTGGTGGATTCGAACTGTTGACATCTTGGTTAGCAGCCGTAGCTCTTAACCACTACGCCACCAGTGTTTCCAACTTCATAATATTCCCCCCTTATTTTATAGTTGGGTGACCTTTACTCTGGAGGCCATGTAGAAATGGAACAAGCAAAAATTAGGGAACCATATAAAAAACTTTTGGCATTTTAATTACTTGCATTATGTGTCTTTAGAAATAAAGCATTTAAAAAGATAAATACTGGGCCTGTTACAGATTATACATAGATAAATTTCAGCTAAAGCCTGGCACTCTACTATATCTATATTTAGATTGAACAAAGACTTGTGCTTTTTATTTTAAATTTCCTACCTGCCCATATGTTTAAAAAAACCTAAGACACTTAAAAAGGTAACATTAAAAAATGTTATTTTAGGAACAGATTCGTTTTAGTATATTTCTTCTGGTAAATAATGTTAAAATGAGTCATATTCAGTTTGCAACTTTAGTTATTTTAATAATTTGAGCGTAATTCTATTTAGCACTATTTACACGGTTGCTCAAAATATACATATCCTTGTTTAAATCTCATTATGTTTTTAATTGTTTTGTTTGTCATTTCCACAGTTTTTTCTGCATGTGTTAAATCTGGAGGTTTTGCCAAGTGGAAAGACAAAGGGAAGGAAGTCTATTAATTACAGAAAGAGTAATTAATATGCATATCTGCACTGTAGGCAATTATCTATGGACTTTCAACACTGCCTTGGAATCCTGCTATTTATTTTCTAATAGATTCTCCTTCCCACTTTCTGGGAAAATTATTTAATACCTTATTTTTCTTCTCACCTTACACCTCACTTATACATTTTACACCTCCACTTTGCCGTACTAGGAACCATGGTGGCACAGTGGTTAAAGATCTTGGCTGCTAACTACAAGGTCAACAGTTCAAATCCACCAGCCGCTCCGTGGAAACCCTATGGGATAGTTCTGTTCTGTCCTATGGAGCTGCTATGAGTCAGAATTGACTCGACAGAATTTTTTTTTTTTTTTTTTTAGTATCCCCTACTAACATTATAATTCATGGAGGAAAATAGAAAACAGTAGATTGGAACCAATTCTCTCACCTTCTTACCAGCAAGTAGACATGTGGCTACCTCCATCACCTCCCATCTTATTCATGTCCTCATATGAAAACGCAGGCAATATTTCTGCTCCTAGCAAAGGGCCATCCCTCCACGTATCAGCTGGATCAAAGATGTGACCCTCATGGGTAGCTCCTCCCTCTCTCTTGCATCTTGCCCCTTGTCCTTACATGTAATATCGCCTGTCTGGAGCTGTTTCTCTGCTTTTTTCATTGCCTGACCTACTTATTTTTTAGGTCTTATTTTAAATGTCCTCTCACAGAGATCTTCTGTCACCACCTGTTTAATTCCATATTTAAGTCCCCCCCCCCCCAATTATTCTCTATCACAACACTCTATTTTCCTCTTTGTCTGCAGGCATCATCATTTACTTAGTAAGTATCTGTCTCCTTTTCTAGACTACATGCTCCACAAGGGCTGGGAATGTATCAATCTTCTTCACGTTTGTGTGCCCTGCCTCTGGCACAATACTTGGCTGGTAGAAATTTCTCAATAAGTTACTGAGCACATGAATAACTCCTCCCGGGTTGGTGCATTTTTACATACCATAGCATAATAACTCTTCGATTGATAAATACTTATTTCCAGTGCTTTCTGTATTGCAAGTAATACTATATAGGACATTTTACATGCCCACTTCCGTTTGTTCTTTGTATAATATCTGTAAGAGTGATTTGTTGATGTCTGATTGCTGGGTAATGTCATAAAAAAAAAAAATTTAGAGTATAGCCATTTAAGATTCTGATACTTCAGGAGCAGTTATGGTTGACTCTGAATGTAAGAGGAAAATTTCCATGTTGTTAGACTGGATGAGGATGGATTCATTGATTTGGGGACATTTTTACAGGACATAATATTTAACACTTTAACAGGAAGCCCAGAGGAATGGGGCATACTTGCCGCTAGAGCAGCCCTTAGAAGCCTGGAAAAAATAATGACAACGCTCAGCAAAATGGAAATGCCTGAGTTGCCCTGACAGATAAAAGAAGGAATAAAGGCTCTCAGGGAATTGGGAATGCTGGAATGGATACATTATGTAAGGACAGAGGACACAGTATTCACCAAGGCCATTGGGAATACTCCAGTAAGTATCATGACCACTAAGTGGCTCAGGGGTGGCTCTCTTTCTCAGGCCAGGCTGATGTAGAAAGATGGTATACAGAGTTGGGCTTGTTAATACCTAAGGAGGACCCTAAGAAATAGAGGCCAAGTGGTGGCACTAAAACAACAGAAGTGTCATGGCATACATTTAGAGTGTGGGGCTTTTCATAGTCCAGCATAAGGTCTAGCTCACAAAGGAGCCACTGGGTCAGTGGACTCACTCAATGGTCATTTCTCTAGTTGCTGAGTAAATAAAATTGGAATTGATATACTTGGCAGTTGGGCAATGCCCCCATTGGGTCTTTGGCCTGTGGGGTCTTACTATAGTAGTAAGAGCTACTATAGCGGAGGGTGGGGGGAGATCATTATCACCATTAAAGACCTAAAAGATGTAGTTGCGGTAGTCCTTATCATTATTTTCCATTCACTTGCCAGTTTGGTCCCTTCAGAAGCCCCTTCCTGGAGAAAGATTGTAGATTACTGCAGGGTTAATCAAGAAGTAGTCTCAATCACAGATGCTTTAGCTAATGTGGTATCATTGTTAGAGCAGGTTAATAAGGTCTTAGGTACATGGTATGCATCCAGTGATTTGGCAAATGTATTCTTCTCCAGTCCATTTAGAAAAGTAGATCAGAAACAGTTTGCATTTATATGAACAAACAGCAATTTGTATTTACAGTTTTACCTCAAGGATATGTTCACTTTCTTGCCTCTGTTATATTTCAAAAACAACATGAACTGTGTGGGTATCCCACAGAACATCACTCAGATCCATTACAATAACGACATCGTGCTTATTGGACAGGATGAGCAAGAGGTAACTATTATGCTGTAGGCCTTGGTAAGACACCTACACTCCAAGGATGGGAGATAGACCCTATCAAGTTTCAGGGACTTAATACTTCCATGAAATTTATGGTGACAGTGATCAGGAATGGGCTGGCATATCCCCTCTAATGTAAAAAATAAATTGCTGAATGTTGGTTCTTCTACCATGAGAAATGAAGCACAGCACCCAGTGGAACTTTCTGGGTCCTGGATATAACACATTCTACCTCTAGAAGTATGGGTTTGGCCCAACACTGGGTGACACGGAAGGCTGCCAGCTGTAAGTGGAGCCTGGAAGAGGATACAACTCTACAGAAGCTCCAGGCTGCAGTGCATCAGTACTGCTACTTGAGGCATCTGGTCTGGCAGACCCTATGGTATTGGAGGTGTGGAACAGTGGGGAAAAAAGCAGTGTGGTGATTATGTCAAGCCACATTGGGAGAATTACAGTACAGGCCACTGGAGTTCTGAAACAAGGCCATTCCATTTATAACAGGGAGTATACGCCCTTTGAGAAAGAGCTTTTGGCGTGTTCATGGGCCCTGGTAGATATAGTACACTGAGTGATCACGCATCTGAAAATGCCTGTTAGTACTGGATTCTGTCGAACCTGTCAAGTCAAAGTCAGATGTATCCAGCAGCAGTCCATTGTGAAATGGAAATGATACATTGGGATTGAACCCAAACAGGACCAGATGTACAAGAAAGCTACATGACAAACAGCACCTACCCCAGATCACCACCATGATTGTGCCAGTGCTCCTTCCCCAGTTTGCTTCTATGTGGGGTCCCATAAAAAGTGCTGAAGGAACAGAAAAAAGTCTGAGCTTCGCACACTTTAGAGGCTTGATAGATAGCAAGTGAATGAAAGGGTTTGGTTAAACTTCTGCCCTTGGTTAAGTAATAATCATTATTATTCTTGTCCTATGGATAAAAAAAAAAAACCTGAGGCCAAGAAAATTAAATAAAATTTATTACCTGTAAGAAATAAACAAGGGAACTGTAAAACAGATGTCCTGCTTTAATTAGACTATAGTGTGTTTTCTACTATGCCATCCTGTTTTTCATGTTTACCACAGGTTGTTTTCTTTGTTTTGGAAAGAGAATCAAGTTCATCATTAGAAATTAAATTATAACACAGTTAATGTTCCCCATTTAAAACATTTAAAATGCCATGCCCCATTTGCTAACCTAAAAACTGGTATCCACATATGTTGAGTCACTTTTTTCAATTACTTGCAAAAATGGATAGAGATTGGGAGGGGCTGTGAATTCATGCATACTAATGAAACCTTAAAATAAAATGTTTCCATGTGCAACTTCCAGTCTTGTTGGATAACTTTACTTGATTAAAAATTACTTGAGAAAGATGAAATCATAAATTACCTTAAATTTACTGAAAGCCTGTAAACCACCTATATTAGGTGTGGAGCTGATGAAGCCTCATCTTGAATGGAAATAAGTTGAGAAAACGACATGGCTAATATTTCAGCTACATCCTCAGAAAGAAAACTGACACTTTCTGTTCTCTCCAGTGGGTCCAATAAATTGGACAACCTTGAAAATACATTTATACCGTCATTATATTTTTATTAAGTTCCATTTAGCATTCACAATTTCTACTGGTTTCACTCATAATTCCTATTGTGCATATTCACTTGGAACTCTTTCTTTTTCTACTATAACTGATGCATTCATTCATCCCTCAGTCAAGAAACCTTTAGCTTTCTATGTGTCAGGCATGTGTTCTTCTAGAATGATTTCTACCGTCATTAGTGGAAGATACTAAATTATGACAAGGTCATGTTTTACAAATGAAGAATACGAGGCGAAGAGAGGTTTAACAACTTCTTCAGTACCACACCGCTAGTATATAAAGGAACTGGGATTAAGACCAAGGAGTATGGCTCTAGATCCCACGCTCTTAACCACTATACTACCTCTTACACAGTTCATAGTCTGGTATCACTCTCCACTTCTCTGGCTTAAGACATCACTAATACATTTCTGAGGGAAACATAAATTTCCACCAGGAAAGCTAAAAATTATTGTGGACTCTTGTATGTGACACAGTCATAGAGATATAAATTAAATGAAAATATGAGTAGAAAATAAGTAATATGTAGCAAGGTTATTTTAGGAATAGATATAACATAATTGGAGATATATTGGTAAGATTTCCATGTTATCTATAAAATGTGGATAACAATAAGCTTATTTAGTTCTTCAGACACATACAATATAATAGTTCTAAATTATATGCTAGCAATAAAACAAAACAAAACAAAAATTACCTAATATTCAGTTAGGAAACCCTGGTGGCGTAGTGGTTAAGAGGTATGGCTGCTAACCAAAAGTTCCGCAAGTGCTTCTTGGTAACTCTATGGGGCAGTTCTACTCGGCCGAATAAGGTCCCTATGAGTCAGAACTGACTTGACAGCACCTAACAACAACAATACTCAGTTAAAGAACATGATGATTAGAACTGACAAGGGGGATCCTATTGATAGATAAAGTCCTTGTATGGCTTTGAAGAGATATGTTTTGTCCTCTTAAAGTTTTTACACAGCAGTGTTTTCAAAACATGTGATTGTTTTAACAAATACAGGGTCTTACATAATGGAAATTAAATTATTTAAATGAGCTGAAAGAGACTCTGCAGTGTACAACATTTATCACAAATGGTAGACCATAAAACAATTTTCAATAAATTTACAAAAGGTTGAAATCATGTAAAGTACTTTCTCTAATCACAGTGGAATGAAGCTAGAGATCAATAGCAGAAGGAAAGCCAGAAAATTCACAAAATGTAGGAATTGAATAACACACTTAAAAAACCAATGAGTGAAAAGGAAATCACTAGGGAAATTAGAAAAATATTTTGAGACAAATAAAATAAAAACACAATGTACCAATCAAGTTGCTGCTTCAGGGTTTATCCAAAGCAGTGCTGAGAGGAAAATTTCTACCTCTGTATATCTACTTTTAAAAAAAAGGAAGATGTAGGATCAAACAATCTAACTTTACACCCTAGGAAGGTAGAAAAAGAAGAGCAAACTAAACCCAAAGCCAGCAGAAGGAAGAAAATAACAAAGACTAGAGGAAAAATAAATGACATGGAGAATAGAAAAATAATGCAGAGAATCAGTGAAACCAAAAGTTGGTTCTTAGAAAAGATCAACAAAATTGACAAGCTTTTATCTATATTGACTAAGCAAAAAAGAAAGAAGATATAAACAACTAATACCAGAAATAAAAATGGGGACACTAATACTGACCCTACAGAAATTAAAAGTATAAGAGAATTCTACAAACAATTGTACACTAACAAATTAAACAATCCAGATAAAATGGAAAAGTTCCTAGAAACACGGAAATCACCAAAATTGACTCAAGGAGAAATAGAAAATCTCAACAGACCTGTAACAAATAAAGAGATTGAATCGGTAATCAAAAACCTCATAAGTAGAGTACCAGACCAATGGCTTTACTGGTAGATCCGAACAAACATTTAAAGAAAAATTAGCACCGATCCTACTGAAACTCTTCCAAAAAATGAAAGAGCGGAGAATACTTCTGAATACATTTTATGAGGCCAGCATTACCTGGCTACGAAGGCCAGATGAAGATATCATAATAAAAGAAGACTACAGGCCAGAATTCCTTGTGAATATAGATATACATATCCTCAACAAAATGCTAGCAAATTGAATCTAACAGCACATTAAAAAGATTATACACTCTGACCAAATGGGATTTATTCTAGGAATAGAAGTGTGGTTCAGCATAAGAAAGTCAGTCAGTGTAATAATCCATATTAAAAAAACAGAGAAAAACCCACATGATCATCTCAAAAGATGCGGAAAAACACTTGACATACTTTAACAAACCCTTGTGGCATAGTGGTTAAGAGCTACATCTGCTAACCAAAAGGCTGGCAGTTCGAATCTATCAGGTACTCCTTGGAAACTCTATGGGGCAGTTTTACTCTGTCCTAAAGGGTCGTTATGAGTCAGAATTGACTCCACGGCAATATATATATATATATATATTTTGGCTCATGATAAAAACACTTAGCAAACTAGGAACAGAAAGAAACATCCTAACATGATAAAGGGCATTTATGAAAAACAGCTAACATTATACTCAGTGGTGAAACAAGGCAGAGATACTTGCTTTTGTCACTACTATTTAACATTGTACTGAAAATTGTGGCCAGAGAAAACAGGCAAGACAAAGAAATAAAAGCCATCAAAGTTGGAAAGAAACAATCTTTATAGCAGCATTATTCATAATAGTCCAAATGTGGAAAGAACCCAAATGGCCATGAATGGAAGAGTAGATAAATTGTGGTCCATGCATTCGATGGAATATTATTCAGACATAAAAACACAATGAAGTACTGATACATGCTAGAGTTCAGGTGAACCTTGAAAACATGCCAAGTGAAAAAACCAGGCACAAAAGGTCACAATTGCATGATTCAATTTATATAAAAAATCCAGAATAGGCAATCAATAGACACAGAAAGATTAGTGATTTCCAGGGGTTGGAGGAAAGCGGGAATGGGAAGTGAAGTCTTAAAGGGTAGGGAGTTTGCTTCTGGCGTGATGGAAACATTTCAAACTAGAGAGAGGCAGCAGTTACTCAACATTGTGAATGCGCTAAATGCCATTGAATTACACACCTAATAGGGTTAAAATTTACGTTTTGTGGATTTCATCTCAATACAAAAATAAACGACTGGAAACATTTTTATTTCAAAGATAGAAGTAATCTCACCATCCATGCCTCTAAAATGCTTTTACTTTTTTCTAATTACTGTATTAAGCATGGAAACCCTGGTGGTGTAGCGGTTAAGTACTAGGGGTGCTAACCAAAAAGTCAGCAGTTTGAATCCACCAGGCGCTCTTTGGAAACTCTATGGGGCAGTTCTACCCTGTCATACAGGCTCTCTATGAATCAGAATTGACTCAGCCACAATGGGTTATTTCAGGTGTAAAAACTATGATAGTCTTTGAAATTAACTGAATACACTGAGTTTTCTAAAATAAAAAAGTATCTGTCACTATTTGGACCTCCTGGACTGAGTATCCTATGATTATTTCCAACTGGTCCAGAGATTTTGTTTCCCAGTTGTGTGCATTCGTACCCAGCTGCTTCCATGGCACTGTGTCAGCTCACACCCTTGTTGGATCCTGACTTGCCTAGCAAACAGGGGTTTCAAGTCTACGTTCAAATAAAAACCTTTTCTCTTGAGCTCTGATCTATTGAATCACTCCCTTGATTTATTTTATACTCAATAACAATATCTAACGTTTAAGCTCATCCATAATTCAGTTCTTCCACAAGAATACTTTTTTAAAATAAACATTTCATTTTAGAATATATTTAGATTTACAGAGAAGCTGTGAAGGTAGGACAGAGAGTTTCGATATGCCATGCACCCATTTTCTCTTAATATTAACATCTTCCAGTAGTTTGGTATTTGACACAATTAATGAGCCAATATTGACACATCGTTATTAACTAAAGTCCATACTTTATTCAGGGTTCCTTAACCTCATTGCCATCAAGTTGATTCCGACTCACAGCAAGCCTATATGACAGAGTAGAACTGTCCCATAGAGTTTGCAAAGAGCCCCTGGTGGATTCCAACTGCCGACCTTTTGATTAGCAACCGTAGCACTTAACCACTACATCACCAGGGTTTCCCAGGATTCCTTAGCTTTCACCTAATACCCTTTTTCTGTTCCAGGATCTCATCTAGGATACCACATTACATTTAATCATTGTTCTCCTTAAGCTGTTTTTGGCTGAGACAGTTCTCAGACCTTTTTTTCTTTTTTTGACCTTGATAGTTTTGTGGAATACTGGTGAGGTATTTTGTAGTGTACCTCAAACGGATTTGTCCGAGGATTTTATTATGACTAAAGTTATGAGTTTTTGAGAGGAAGACCATAGAGGTAATGTGCCTTTTTTTACTTCATCATATCATATCAAGGACACATAAACTCAACATGACATCACTGTTGATGTTGATCTTGACCTCCTGACTGAGGTAGTGTACTATAAATTTACCCCTCTTTTGTTCTGTACTATTTGGAAGAAAGCCATTATACGAAGTTCATACTTAAAGAATAAGGAGTAATGGTCCACCTCCTTGAGGGTGAATTATATACATAAATTATTTAGAATTCTTTTCCATGAAGTATTAGCTTCTTCTCTAGCCATTTATTTCTTTATTAGTTTGTTTATATCAGTATGGACTCACGGATATTTATTGTATATTTTGGGTTATAGTCAAATACTTATTTATTTACTTTGATGCTCATATTTTCCAGCTTTAACCATTGGGGACTCTCTCAATTGACTCTTATGTGCCTTTGACATACTGCATCATTGTGAGTTTTTTTGTTGTTGTTGTTGCTTTTTTTTTTTTTTTAGCACTTTTTTTCCCCAAAGATTCCTTTTTCCTTTTGGAGAATGATATTAGAAACCAAGATCCGTGTGCTAATTTTTGTTCTTTGCTGCTGGGGTGTCTTTGCTTCTAGGCATTCTCAGGTGAGAGAGATAGAGAGCAAGAAATATATATAAATATGTGTATACACATGGGTTAGTATATATATATATACACACACATATATATAAAGCTAAACATAAGTTCATACTGATATCTACAACACTAGTCCATCACCGCATAAACCACTCAAGCCTTCTCCCCTTGCTTGCCTCTAACCTACTTCAACAGAGGGAAACTTGACTGCCACTATCTGCCATCCATTCACTTAATTGCTCAAATACAGTATTTAGGTAGGGTAGCTTCAGAATTGTCAGCCAATAGATGGGAGACAACTTTCTTATCTAGAATTCAGTGTTTATGTACTCTTCCTTTTGCCTTTAGTCTTACAAATGCAACTCAATTCCAGTTACTTAGGTCGGTACCTCTTCCCTCCACCCCCTCCATGAAGTTGTTTCATTCATTTCTTATACGGTTATATATTTTTTTATCATATTCTTCATTTCACCCTGGGATCCTTCGACTTCTTAAATTTTTTATTTGCATACACTAAAGTTCACTCTTTGTATTGTAAAGTTCTATGTGTTTTGACAAATGCACAGTGTCACATACTTCAATTACAGTATCATAGAGAAGAGCTTCCTTACTCTAAATATTCCCTTTGCTTCACCTCTTCAACCCTACCAGCCCCCACAAGACTACTTTTCAAATCATTCTTTTCCTTCTACCCAACCATCACTTCTGTTTTGAAATATTTTACATGTAAAGGTAACCTATATCTCCATTTCTGTTTCTGTTAGGAAAGTAGCATTAAAACATAAAATCTACGTAAGTGAAAGATTTTGCCTTTGCTTTTATAAGGCTGTAACACTAAAGAAAATGTTCATGCTATTTCATGATTAATACATAATAGCCAAGGGATACCTTGAAATTGTTGGTGTTGGTTTATAAGTATTAGATTATGAATTAATGATAAAGAGCTGCAACAATGCAAACCACAGTATGATAGTATAAGGGGCTTAGATATAGCAACGTCCATACCTATTATCAACCACCCAGAAACCCATAATGTTGTTATTAAGTATCAAGGAAAAGCAGTAGACTACAATCAGAAAGAACTCAGAAAGTTAAATCAAGTGGTGACTGAAGCATCAGTTGCATAGGAACTAGGAAATCCATAAGGAGGAATCAGATGAAAAACAGAGAAAAGGCATCAGAGCTAAGTTTCTATTTAACCAGCCTTCTGCCTCAATGTAGAAGCTTTAAGCTTTAATATGCTTTCTGGTAGATTTAAAAATCAATTGTTGAGTGCAGAAACTGAGATTGGAAGCTGATTATAGTAACTAGAATTGTAAATCGAAGACAGCTTCTGACTGGATAGGAAGATAGCGTTGGGTTCTTAGGGAAAGGAGATAGCTTCTGACTGGGTAAAAAACCCAATTATTTCATATTGGTTTTGGAAGAGAAGGCTTAGGAAACTATTTTTTGTGGCTAATCTATAGGTTGAAAAGCTGGTATTCTTCATTTTAATGCAATTAAATTCAATAAATATTTCTTGAATTTGTACTATGTACAAGGCACTGCCTTGGGTGCTGGCAACATAAGAATGCCAGGTGGCAGTCTTCAAGGATCTCACGGTTTCATGGAGACAGATAAGAAAACATTGCTCTAGGTGTCAGGAAAGCTCATCCTTAAAATAGTTTCTTTAGCTGAGCTTGGAGTGGTTGCTTGGAGTTCACCAGAAGATTAGGACTGGGAATAGAGTGGGGGTATCCCATAGGTATGCAAGTCAAAGAGGAGCCCTGGCTCAGTGAGGTGAGAGAGAACACATATGAAAAGAGCCATGAGCAGATAAATATAGCTATCGAAAATGCACCAAAGGTCAGTTCTGACTCATGGTGACCCTACAGGACAGAGTTGAACAGCTGCATAGGGTTTCCAAGGCTGTAATCTTTATTGGAACCCTGGTTACACAGTGGTTAAAAGCTTGGCTACTAACCGAAAGGTTGGCAGCCCAAATCCATCAGCCACTCCTTGGGAACCCTATGAGGGCAGTTCTACTCTGTCCTGTAGGGTTGCTATGAGTTGGACTAGACGGCAAATGTTTGGTTTGGTTTAATCTTTACTGAAGCAGACTGCCACATTTTTCTTCTGTGGATTGGCTGGTAGGTTCCAATAACTGACCTTCTGGTTAGCAGCCAAGCGCTTAACCACTGTGACACCAGGGATCCTTCAAGTACAGTTAAGGTTTAGAATACTTTCACAGTGAAGGGAGGTGAGAGGACCGTGCCACACTGGGAAAATAAGGATAGACTATGCCGAAGGGTTTGGACTTCATCCAGAAAGGCAATGACCCTCCATCCCTGGCTTCACTTCCAGAGATCCTGATTTAATTAAGGTGGAGTGGATTTTCAGGTTCTAATGTATTTTTTTTTTTTAATGTATAGTCAGGATTAAGAAACTTGGTAGCAATGACCTTACTAGTCTTATAAGTAATAATATTTTAGCATTTTTCTATACCGAAACTATATTTCTTACCACATACTCCGTCGACAAGAAATATAGTTTTATACCCATCGCCTTTGAGTTGTGTCATTTTATTATTGGCTGCATTGAAGGCTGTGTCTGTGTATA
The DNA here is from genome assembly GCF_024166365.1 of Elephas maximus indicus. Lineage (NCBI taxonomy): Eukaryota > Metazoa > Chordata > Mammalia > Proboscidea > Elephantidae > Elephas > Elephas maximus. The sequence goes on along the minus strand of NC_064828.1, from coordinate 41,667,128 downwards.
TGTGCATGTATATGTGTGTGTGTGTAAATGTGCGTGTGTACATTCGATCCCGTGTTGTTCAGTTATTTATATTCATGTAAAAAATGACTAACTTTTGAGTCCTGGGTTGAATTAACACGAAGCTAAAAGATGCTGATTGTAATATATATAACCAGACTAACTTCTTATTTTATCTTCCTATTTTAATGTCAATAGGTATATTGGGGGAATTAAGTACATTTCATAGTCTCATTTAGTTAATCTTTACTAAAGGCTCACAGATTGAGAGAAATCAATGACCCCACATGACCACGTGGTTAAGCTAGATGTTAAAAAAATGGCTATTAGCTAAAATTCTAGAATAGCCAACAGAACAAAGCTTACCGGCTTATATAAACCCCTAGATCACATTGTCCTTGTATTCTAATTTGGCTTAATAAATATAAACTTTAACACTTGGATCTTGTTTATTTTTTGCACTATTATTTTTTAATGACACCAGGAAAATATGTCTGTTTACTGTAGAACAAATGCAGTTTCCTTAAAATTTTCCAAAAACAAACATGCAAAAGTTCATGTTTTATCATGATATGAGGGTTTCTTTAGGTAGGAGTTTCATTTCAGAGTATCCATATGTGACACAAACAGTGAACAATTGGGAACACTAGCTGATAATGATATGATCATTTTTGGCAGGCTCTTCATGGAGTTCTGGCAGAAGTATAGTGATACATTAGTCATTTTCACAGAGAAGAAACTGGTCCATGCCAGTCTCTTATTTGGGGTGCCATCTGCACCTTTTTTTGCAATAAATTCAAAGAGAAAATATATCCATTGATGGATAGTTTTATTATTTTTTAATTAGTTTGAGGCAAACCACACCATTCTTACAGTGCAATGGTACACATAACTAAAATTGCTTATTAACACTGTTTATTAACTACAGTGTCTGTTCAAAGTTACTATATGTTTACCATTCCCATTTTCTTTATGTATTGTTCATAATTTACTCTCTCTGGAGCTCTTGGTTAAACGTAAGAGTTGACAGTGAGTTCTACTTTTAGCTTTAATAATCATGGAGCATTTCGCTTGACCCTTATTGTTTTGATTCCCTTATCTGTAAATATGGTAATAAGAAAGTGTAGTAATTGAATGTGATGGGCTATATTTCTGTTAAGTTTAGCAACAATGAAAGGTAATCTAAGTTTAAAGGTTGTCAATTGCATTATGGTGGCAGGCCTTTTAAATTACATCAACTAAATATCTAGGTTAATAAAATAAATATGGTTTGTAAACTCTTTGAAGAGAGGGTTCATGTTTTCCTTGCAATGAACAGAGTAAACACTCTATAGATACAGAATTGAAGCACAGATAGCCTTGCTTCTGAGATAGTGGTGCTTCTGAGGTAGTGAAGACAGAAGGTAGCAAACATGAATCAATAAAAAATAGGATTTGAAAGAATGGTTTCTCATCTTTGGGGGGATATGAAAAGGAGCCCCAGTGGTGCAACTGTTAAGCGTTTGATTGCTAACCTAAAAGTTGATGGTTCAAACCCAACCAGAGACTCTACAGGAAAAAGACCGGGCAATCTGCTTCCATAAGGATCCTAGGAAACCCTATGGGGCAGTTCTACTCTGTCACATGGGGTCTCCATGGGTCTGAATTTACTCGACTGCACACAACAACAACATGAAGAGGAAAGTATGAATTACCCCCAGATTAAATTAAAAGAATGTTAGGGTTTGGCTGTATCATTTCGGGATCATAGCAAAAGGGGTTTTTTCATGACAAAGATTATTTTAGAATTTAATGTATGTGCTCACATACAGGAAGCAGAGAAGGACAAATAAGGGGGGAAGTTGCCAGTCAGTCTGGGAAAGCTCAATTTCTAACTTCCCAGCCTAGAAGATTAGTATATTCAACTCAAAAAAGATGTTTAAAAATATAAATGCGACTTTTAAAAATATTTTAGAATGGAAGTTAGAGGCCAAAAAATTGAAACCGAATATACTAAATACATATTTTTAAAAGTAAAATGTAGTTTGTCATACTGTACAGGCTTACATGTTGCTATGATGCTGGAACCTATGCCTCTGGTATTTCAGATACCTGCAGGGTCACCCATGGTGGACAGGTTACAACAGAGCTTCCAGACTAAGACAGACTAGGAAGAAAGGCTTGGCAATCTAATTCCAAAAAGTAGCCAATGAAAACCCTATGGATCACAATAGAACTTTGTCCTATATAGTGCTGGAAAACCAAAACCAAACCAAACCAAACCCATTGCCGTAGAGTTGATTCTGACTCGTAGTGACCCCAAAGGACAGAGTAGACCTGCCCCATAGTGTTTCTAAGGAGTGGCTGGTGGATTTGAACTGCTGACTTTTTTGGTTAGCAGCCGAGCTCTCAACCACTGTGCCACCAGGGCTCCTTATGAAGTCTAAAAAGGCAGGAGTTATTCTGAACTAGAACAACCCAACTTAATTCAATAAGAGCTGATTGTCTTTGGCTAGAAATGAATTAGGACTGATGAGATTTCAGGATACTGGCATTAAATGAATAACACATATTATAGTTGAGATAATCTGGACATAGAAGTTTCTTTTTTATGCTAGAAATTAGAGATGTTTAAATATGGCCTCTTGATTCACCGTTATGAGTATCATTTAAGCGACTACATGCATATAGTTAAACTTTCCAAACCAAAGAGAAATCTCACTAATTGTAACTAAAATATATGGAAAGCTTGTTTTGTACAAGGCAAGTTGTTAGATATTTTACTTCAATTAGCTTATTTAATCCCTAAATAACCTATGAGACAAGCACAGTCCTTATTTCCATTTTACCTACAGGTAAATTGAGTCCTGACATGTTTTTATACAATTATCTTCCTTGCCGTGAATAGAGACACATATTACTTATATTACAAATCCCTGAGTATTACTGCAACTTACTAATGTGGATAAAAAGCCTTCTTTTTTCACCAAAATCTGTTAGTGAAAGGACAGAAAAATATTTCGCTAGTGATTAAAATAGATGAAATGTTCAGAAATGGTAATGTACTTTTATGTTACTATAATTGACAAAATAGTTTCTTTGATATATTATGTCATAATGGCTTGGCATTTCTAATATTTTATTTACGTTTAATACAGCATTTAAAGAGATATGAAACCTGATTTCTCCAGAGAGCTCACATGGCCAGTACTTATCTCAAGTCCCTATAAAAGCAATTGAGAAAGAAACATATTTGATCTGGTTGCCCAAATACCTGGAGAGTAGTTTCCGTAGCCACCTATGAAAACAGCCACTTCCCTGGGCTGTGCAAGCGATGACCCCCGTAACACTCTAGGTTTTGTATGAACTCTCAGAAGGCATTCATTCAGTATGTCCTGAAGTGACAAAAGATGACTCTGCACATGTCAGGCAGAGGCATCAAAATTGTCACTTGGCTGCTGCCCAGTATGATTTTCCATCTATTCAGTTGGTACAAAGTTATAGGCTGTCATCTATTGAAGGCAAATTAGTTTTTGGAATAGAAGAACAAAATAAAAGCTGGTGAATAGAAGCAAAATGACTTATATTTAACTAACACTTCCTTAAACACCTTTGTGTTTTTGGATGGATGTTTGCTAAATTGCCTCTATACAGCAATGCTAATGAAATTCTCCCCCAAAGAAAGTGCAATTGTATCAATTTGTTTTTGTTAAAAGGGAGCCCAGGACATTGTGAAAAGTTGGGATAAGGTTGAGATCAAAGGGTAAGTTGCTAGCAGCTGCTGTTCCCAGTTCTGGAAATGAGGTTTATATAAGTGAAAAAGGCTTGTTCTTGAAAGTAGACCAGGTCCTTGGTAAATAGTAGCATGGAGTTAACAAGGATTCCAACTGTAAGTATACATAAATTCCAGCAGGCCTTGCCTGAGTCTAGACACATGCATCACTAGGGCTTACGCCATGTTAAGTCAGAAGCAGGTGCTAACAATATTGCCCCTTCTGAAGATATCCTCATACCTTCCTCAGCAGACCCAGTGATAAGTGGAAATAGTTGCTATGGCGCTGCAGATTACTCCTTCATGCTGTCATGGCCTCTCCCCCAAATGGATTTCCCGTTGTTCAGAATCGTGTATAGTTGTGCACCTAGGGATGCTTTAAATGCTCCCCCAAAATAAGAGTAAAACCTGAAAGCAGTTGCTTTCACTTCTGAAACCCAGGGTCAAAACAATGAACTATTGCCAAAAACAAAACAAAGAAACCAGGGTGCCATAGAGTCAACTCCCATTAATGGCAACCCCCTGTGGCTTATAGTAGAATTGCGTTCCATAGGGTTCTCAATGGCTGATTTTCAGGAGTAAATTAGCAAGCCTTTCTTCCGAGGTGCCTCTGAGTGAACTCAAACCTTTGACCTCTCAGTTAGAAGCTGAGCGTGTTGATGATTTGCACCACTCGGGGACTCCTGTTACATAGTTTACAATAGTACAATGAAATTAGCCATAATCAACAAAAGTCACATTACAAGCCTGACAAATCCTGAGTACTTTTAAGGCTTCGTGGGACATTTCTCTGATTTTATACATGGTGGAAACCACTCTGTTTCTGTAAAGCCACTTGTTCAGGTTATAAAATCTTCCAGAGATAATTTGTCAAAATTACCACATAACCAGCCTAAGCAATAGGAATTTTTTTCTTCCTAACATTGTAGATAAGAAAGCATACATTTAAAACTCCAGTGCCTTGCAATCAAGGGTCATTCTCAATTCCCCTTATTAGTACAAAGGTTCATCTCTTGTCTAATGTTCAATGCTCTACTAACTTTGTGGCTCTTCCTACATTCAGTAGCTCCTGGAAAGTTTCCTTGGTGGCCACACCTTAAGAAAAGTCAATGCCTTTATTTCTAACTATGATTCTCAAGTTTAGAACATATTTTGTAGAAAAAGTGCTTTAGCTATATCTTGTTATTTAATTGTGAAGCTGAAGAAGGTTTTTCTGTTTTGGAAAGCCTTGGTAATTTCAAGCGCTTTTACTAGTCTCCTCAAATAGCTCTGCCACCCAATCGATTTATGCATTATTTTGGGTCTTGAGCTAGATTTCCACCATCACATATCTCTCTTCAGTCCTGATGTATAACTGGCGTAAAGAAAAACAAAACCAGCACAAGGGAGCCAGAGATATGCGAAAAGGCTGAGCTTCAGAAGCACAAATATTCCTAGGAAAACTCACTGTGATGTTTTAAGAATCTATCTTCCAAAAGAGAAAAGTTAAGTAAAAAGAGGTTAGAATAAAAAATTAAAAAAAAAAAATTAAAGAAGTTGTAAAAAAAGAAAAAAAGGAGTATAAGCTTTATGGGTCACGTATTGATACTCTATAAATAATGCTTCATGTAATAATGAAACATTTTTCCAAATACATTTCAACTTTACTTGTCAATCATCAAAATCTTTAAAGAGTCTATGTCCAAGTCCAACTTATAGGTCAATTGCTAACCTTCTATTCAACTTGAAGTATGTTGCATGAGAATAACTGCAGGGGAAAATGAGTCTGGAAATATTGAGAGGACAAATTTAAATCTTATTCTATGCTTTTAGAGATCCCTAAAGGAAGACGATCAATCAAGATAGTTTAATTATTTAATAATATAAAAATAAAATTTTTGTCAGTAAAGCTTTCTAAATTACATGTGTTGTTGTTACTGATTAAATCACGATCAAACCTATTATTTGAAAATATCTTTATATAGTCTAAGCATTTCATAAACCCTTTATGTGATTCCTCAAGACTGAGTTTAGCTGTTTTTAGCCTGTTCCGTGTGTGTACTTCAGTGATTATTTTTAACACTTGCATTGAATCACAAAAGGCTTTTTCAATGCATACAAACATGAGTCAAAATAGAATGATATTAGGAAGTATAAGGCCTTGGTACATTAAGTAATGATGAAAACTCAAACTGCATTTTTGTTTAACTATTCTATAGCTAGAAGCTGAGGAATCAGAGTACCAACACAGTGGGAAAGTACAAAGGAACACCTACGCAACCGTCTGCTATGAGAACAGAACAACTAACGTGCTGTATGGTAGAAAGAAGTAAAGTGAAGTACTGATTATAAGTGGTGCTTAACTTTATTAAGCCAACAGAACACTGTTACCGAAAGTCTGTATCTGACAAAGGAAAATTACTTTGCTGTAATCATGTTAGGAGCTGTCTTGTGGCTGCCAGTCAAGGCCTGCCATTCATCTAAATGAAATGGTAGCCTTGAAAATGTTAATTAGATGGTACAGACCAATGCAATATTGAAGAACCTTTAATTTATAAGTTTCTACCATTTTCTTTGAAATGTTCTCACATGTTTATAAGAACAACCATCACAGAATTGTGACAACGTCAAAAGGTCAGCCAGCTACACAAAACCCTTTGAAATATTGAACTGTGTAGTCACACATGTCTGTGTGAAAATGCACTCATTATCTTCTCGGGAAATATTTCTAAAATACTGATGAAAAGTGAACTTGGGCTTACATCACAGAAATCCATTTTATGAGGATACACATTCCTTTACTTGAAGAAGTGGTGTACCATTGGACTTATATTTAGGTATTATAAATCATATTTGTGATATTCTGGGAGAGCCCTGCCTAGCCCTAAAACTTACTAACACTTCTCCCTGCTACCCTGGTAAAATGATTCAATATGAAATTCATCTCCTGACTTTAGGTTTGTGACCTGCAGCCATCTTGGAAAGGTAACACATTAGGCCACATTTGTCATCATTTGTTAGTGTGAATGAGTTTGTCAAATCCTTCTTCACAAACATCTTAGACAGAAGCTCAGGAAAGACGTGTTTAGAGAAATTATGGGTACTTCTAACAACTATTAAAAAACGAAAACCAAACAAAAAAACCCGTGGCCGTCGAGTCGATTCCGACTCATAGCAACCCTAAAGATGAGGGTAGAGCTGCCCCATAGTTTCCAAGGAGCATCTGGTAGATTCGAACTGCCAACCTTTTGGTTCACAGCCGTAGTGCTTAACCACTATGCCACCAGGATTTTCTCTAGCGAGTATAAAACAGAGTAAAAGGAGAATGATAGAGGCTCCAAAACAAAAGATTCTTTCTTTAATTTCCTTTCATTGTAGTGATGGATTATCATCACCCATATCAAGAAAACAATGACAAAACCTGTTGTCAATGGATTATTATAATCTGTATGATTTAAACACAAACTACTGATAACGTGTCTTCTATTTTGAGGATATGGGGGAAATTTAAAAAAATCTCAGTAAATGACTGGCGGAAAAGGGAAAAAGAACGTTCAGATACGTGGTTTCTCCTTTCTTTCCTTTGTTTGGTTGGCTTCACTTTCAGGAAGGTGCTTTGGAAATGACTAAGAAATAAGTGGTATTGTTACACACATAAAAAAGCTAAGGAGTAGCCATTGCTTTTTGGAATTCTGGGTACAATTGTATGGAATCTTAATCAGGTTATCTGGTGACTTTTTTTCCCCCCAAAGTATTCTTGAACTTATTTCTAGATCATATCAAAATATCAAAATTACTGCTCATAGTTAGCTTTGCCACAGCCATGCTTTTTTAAAAGCATAGTTCTTGGTACAAATGGTTAATTGCCCAGCTACTAACTGAAAGACTGACGGTCTCAACCAGCCCAGAGACACCTCAGAAGAAAGGCCTGGTGTTCTGCTCTCAAAAAATCACAGCCTTGAAAACCTTATGCAGCAGTTCTGCTCCACAACACATGGGGTTTCCATGAGTCAGAATCAACTCGACATCAAATTGTTTGTTTGGCTCTTGGTTTATACACATTTTCTAAACTTTTCTACCTTCCATATCTCTCTTCAACTTACTGCGTTCACATTTCTTTCCCAACGACTCCACTGAAACTTCTTTCATTAATGTCATTGTGGCCTTCTAACCTGACAAATTCAATAGGTTCCATTCCTCTTTTTAACAATTGATCCTGTGGGTCCATCCCTCTTTATTAGCCCCTTTTGTTCTCAGTTCTATGACTCTTGGTCCCATTCTCTCTTGGTTTTCCACCACCTAAGAGAATGAACCTCAGCCTCCTTCACGGGGACTCCTTCCTCCACACACTAATAATACATGGAGGACCTCAGGATTCCGTCTTCTTTTCTTATTCTATATACATGCCCAGATGATCACATTTATTCCTAAGATATACCTACCATTTATATGGATGGTTCCCAACCATCAGGGAAATGTAGCCCTCAGCAACAGCCTTTCTGCGCTCGGAGGCGGAGACTCTCAGCAGATGCACCTGGGGACAATGGAGAATAACAGCACACTGTCTCTATGTCATATGACAAGTATTGTACTAAACATGTGCCAAGTATTGTACTAAACATATTATATAAAAATAAATTAAAAGATTATGATAGTCTCCTACTCTAATACAAACCTACTCTTAGGAGCGATTGAATAACCATTTATAGGGCCATTTTAATGAATTGTTTGAGTCTAGTCAATAGTTCATAGGAAGTTCATCTGGTCTAGCAACTTCCTAGTATTACTCAAGAAGAATAAAAAAAGAGACAAGAACAGATGCTGTTGTAGAGGTCATGCCAAGAAAATGTGAAGCTTTGAAGCTTTTCATTTCCTTGTAACCACCACCATTACCTCTTCAAATTTCAAATTGAATGTTTGTCGGTATTAGCTCAAGTCAAAGAGACAAGCTGTTTGTGCTACAAATTCATCATATTCTATAAGTGCACACGACAAATGCGTCTTAGTTAGAATGTTCTCTTCGGGGTAAAACCTTAGGCAATTATCTTAAAAGAAATTAGTATTTTATTGGTATGTGTATGGAAGCCCCGCTCATAGAATTCATAGACGTGACAATTCAGAATGCATTCTTCAGTGATCTAGGGGTCACTGTAGTGCTGTGGATCAATACAACTAAGTTACGTGGTTTCCCTAAGATTGCTTATCCCAAGGGTACAGTTCATTTAGGAAAGAAAATGAAAAGAGATGAAAGTATATGCTTCCCCTGGGGACTAGCAATAAATAAAACAAGAAGTAATACTCATTTTACTCAAAATACCAGAATGTATTAGATACCTTTGCTTGGAAAACTATACCCCAATCCATAAACTTCTGTAAGCTCTTCCTATTTCCAGCCGTGCCTATCTACAAAGTGTGCCTCCAGCAGCCATGCTTGTACTACTTATAGGCATGTGACTACCAGGACCAGCAGTCTTCAGAAATAGAAAAGATTGAAAATAAGTAAATAAATAAAAAGCAAAGGAAAAAAGGAAGATTAAAACAATAGGAAGACTGAGTGTGTCCGATGGTCTTCTTGTATATCGTTCAGGTCTTCTCTGATGCTTGGTGCATGCACTCTTCCATGCATGTGTTTCTTTCTTTCTTTCTTTCTTTTTTAAGACAGCACTGCAAACTTTTAATAAAAGCCTCATTTTAATTGAATAAATCTGTTTTGATACCTTAAAAAAAAAAAAAACTCACTGTCTTCAAGTCAATTTTGACAGATAGTGACCTTATAGGACAGAGTAGAGCTGCTTGTTTTGATCCACATATGCACACATATATATTTGTGTTTGTGGCCTACTATTTGCCTGCCAAGAAACCCCCTTCATCTAAGAACAGCTTGTTCCTTCTTTTAGTAACTGTTCCTTTTATCTGATCCCTAGTCTCGCTCTCTCTGTATAGGTTCTATGGAAGGTGCCATATTTTTACCCTACCCAATGGCCATAGTCACTACTCCCAAGGTGGGCACCTGGCCAGGTCTAGACCAATAACAGCCTTTCTCAAGTGTTTTTTAACCTGGGAGCAGGGAGAGCATTAGATCACGTTTTCTCTGGTGGCAATCATGTCCAAATATAAAAGTCAGTAAAGTGCAAGTGTGCTTCTCACTAACACAAGCCTACAGTAAAAGACTGTGAGGCTGACCCACAATGCACCATAAATAGACACCTCTGAAGGTGTTCGTGTTGCAGCTCCTAGCTGATCCCTAGGCTAGCTGCATCTTTGACCTTTTGCCATTAAGTTATTTAAACCTTTTTTAGACTTTCTCAGTCAATAATTTCCATATAAGCCTAAACTTGTTTAAACTGGATTTCTATTAGGATTTTCAGCAACTGTCTATTTAGCAAGTAAAAATACAGGTGCCTAGGTATATATGAATATCAGATAAGCAATGATATTGTAATATTTGGGAAGAACTTGTACTAAAAAATTACTCCTTGCTTATCTGATATTCAAAGGTAACTGGGCATTCTGTATTTTATCTGCTACGCTAGTTTTGATCACTTGCAACCAAACTAATTCAGTTGCTTTCTGTGACTGGTAAGCAAAGGAGCCTATTCAATACAGCACTTCAGCTTTACATCTCTGTTGCAATCACACAAAGGACGCAGGAAGTATATTTCATGCTTCCTAAGAAAATTCATGCAGCCTAAATATCCCCCAGCAACTTTTGGAAGTGTGTCTCTACAGAGCGCAAATTTAACTTTGCAGCAGAATGTCTGAGTGATCGAGGGGCCTTTATGTGTATTTGAGAAATAGATTTATAGGAACCCTTGAGTGGCAAAGCCAAATGGGTACTCCCAGACAAACCACTTAATCTTGCTTCTTCAGTTTCCTTATCTTTAAACTGTAGGTATATTTCTTTCCCATCTTCCAGAAGTGTCACAATGATTAACATTTATGGACTGCTTTGAAGATGAAAATCCCACATCCTGTTACGTATTAGCAAGATGGCAAATACTATGTAATTACAGTCTGGACCTGCCATAATGGAGCAGTACATGGGTATTCACAGCCTTAATAATAATTTCAGTAAAAGAAAAATAGGAGGCTCAGCTCTCACTTTAATTTGATAAAATGTTTTGCTTTGGTACACCGCACTACCCGGGCTCCGTGATGGCCAGAGGAAAGGTTATTTGAAAAAGAAGTGAAAAAATAAATGTAAATATTTCCCAATATTTAGGCTACCAGCAAATTTTCTCCATTAAAAAAAAAAAAAAAAAAAGTCTCATTGTTCTTAATTGCAAATGGCCAAATGTTTTCTTTTCCAGTGAGGTCTACCCTTAAGATTACTTTTTGAAAGCATGCATTAAGACTGAGGGATGGGAAGTTATTATCATTTTCAGTTCATGTTACTTCTTGAGTACTGTCACTTCTCTATATAAAGCGATAGAAAGTGAATATTAGCCCTTTAAAGGAGTCATATTTCAAGGATCAGGTGGGAAAGACAGAAGTGTTGGATGCACCTCACTGCACTGCTGTTCATCCCCGACACTTTGCACAATGTGAGAATGTTTAATAATTCCAAGCCAGCCTACAGATAAAAATCTCTGGTGTCACATCACAACTGACAGTGCTGGTGTGAGATTTGCAGTCAAACAATATTCCAGCTGTAGCTTTCATTTGCAGAAATAAAACAGAAGAAGAGGAGGGAAAAGGGCCAGGAGAAGGTAAACACTTTCATCTCCGAACAGCCCTGACATTACATTCTAATAGCTAGACTCAAACAAGGAGAGAAAAACCCAACCTCAGGATCTGAAACGGACATGTAGTCTATCATTTGAAATCTACTGCTCTATCAGTATTTGAAGTTAACTGGTTAATGTTTAGTTATTCTTCACCAAATATAAATAAGCTCTTTCCTAAATAAAGTCGATGGCAACTGTGGGACAGGCGGCCTTATTTTCCTCCCATTAATCACTAGAAACTTCACACGCCGTGAAAGTCTCAGGGGATATTTCTGGCTGGGAAAAAGATCCTCCCTCCTCAGTTCTAATCAGTCCATCCCATCTGTAATGGCTTTAGAAAATTGTTAATGACATAAAGTGACAGTCGAAGGGCTTTTGGGTCTGTCAGTGTAGGGTTACTACGAGCTCTCTAACAAACTACTACATGCAAGCCTCAAAGCTGCTGGAAAATGATCTGGATTACGAAGGAATAAATTTGATATGTTAGCAATCACAGGCGGGAACTGAAAAGAAAGACTTCCTTAATACGGTTCTTTCAGGCTATAATGGGAAATATGAAGATAAATCTGGCTCAGAGACAAACCCACATAAGACTGCCGCGAGCACTCAATATAGATCTCGGTTATGAGATGTGTAAAGCACACAATGGCCTGAATAAGAAGCTAAGTGTCTAAGTGCAAACAAACCCATTTTTATAGCTACCATGGCATTTTGAATGGAATTTGAAGCCTAAAGGACACTATCCTACTTGAAGACGAAGATGGGGAATGTAACAGTAAGTACTGGGCTTTTTATATATAGAAGTCTAATGAGAAAACGTCATAGAATGTAAGTCAGATTAAACCTGAAGTTGGTTATCTCCCTAACATTGGAAAATCTTGCTTTCCTTAAACTAATTTTTCTGGTTTTTTTTCTTCCAGTTCCATTCTCTTGCTTTGGGTTCATGGAACTACTGAACAGCGATGTGAGAATGACTACAGTTTGAAGCAGCACGACATCTCAAGGTATAATCTCATTCCTTGCACTACATAAACATCCTGTACAGAACTGATAAATGAATTCGTGTCCGGGAATTTCAATCAGTTAAAAATAGGCAGATGATAGGTAAATGGAAATTTGGAGAATTTTTGTTAAAGACTGATTCTATTCTAGTGCAGTAAAACATTTTCTTACATATATTTTTTCAATTTCTAGAACATTCATCTCATTAGGATGTCACAGAAAGTGACAACATAAACAGTTTCCCACACGTCTCCCGTAGGTTGTGCTAAGGGTTATAAAAAAAATACTATATTCTGACAATTTCACAGTTTCTGCAAGATTAGGTCAAAAGATTTTTACCTAATAGAGAAATTTCTACAGAGAACAGCTAGATGTTATTTCCCCCAATTTCTGTCATATTCAATAAGCTACAAGCAAGGGAATTTTATTTCAATATAGATTATCTTATTGGTTAAAGAAAATTTGGAGACCTTTAGAAGCCGGATAGTTTATTATCAGTCTGAGATAGTTTAACAAGGTTTCAACCAGATGAACTCCATTTTTAACATATGATTTCTGAAGGTGCTTTTCAGGCCTATGATTCATCAGTTAGCCATACTTTCTCTTAAGTGGGTCTCATCTGGTAGAAATAGACAACCAGCTAACAGACCCTGAACTATGCTAGAGTTGTACACCACACACAACGATGAAATGAAGAGAGAACAAGAAGAATCATTTCTCAATGGATAATTTTGGTGGAACTAGAAAGGAGAATTTGAACCAATTTCGTTTGCATTGTCAAACGTTGCATATTCTCTCTGCGGATTACTGGGAAATCACTGGCATACTGGGTGAAGTTCATCCCGTTGGCCTAGTGGGTCATAGGCTTTGGAAATTTACACTAATTCTTTTAAACTACTAGGAAATTTACACTAATTCTTTTAAACTACTAGGGAGCCATCTCATAAATATCTATTTCAGCACTCTAAAATGATTAAATGACATCATTATGACCTGGATAAGCAAAGTGTTAGATGAGGGCCCTAAATGGTACCCTGGTGGTCTAAAAGAGTTAATGCAGTGTCCTTAAGTGCCCAATTTAATTTGCAATGTACAGAGAAGGGAGTGTGTTGCAGTAACTCACTGATAGTTTTATCTAATGTATCAAGGAGAGAGAAATCCTTTGAAGGAGTCCATAATAGAGCGGGTGGCAACTGCGATGAATACAGCTCTGCTAAGGAAGGAAGGATGGAACTTAAGAAATCCAATAATCCTATGGAGAGACACTGAAGTCACGCTTATCTTAAAGAATATCTCAAGAACTCAGAATGCATGACAACAGATATTATGTTCTTCCAACATACAGCTAAGTTCGACATCTAACACATTCTGAGAGCAAGTATGTATATTTATTTTTATAGCAGGGACTGAGAAACTAGGAGAATGTATTTTAAATTTTTTATTATAGTCGAGACCACGGAACATCGGAACAGCAGATAAGAATTAGAAAACCGATGTCATTCTTATGTCATCTGGGCTGTTTTTACTACAAAACTTATTGAAAAATATACAACATTTTTTATGGAGTTAAACATTATTAGATCAAATGCTAAGATAAAGTTGGGCATAGGAAAAGATGAGAAAATATGAGTGGGAAATAGCAGAGAAGTAGAAGAGAAAAAATATTGAGAGAAAAGGAAGTAAACACATTTTGACATGCTAAAATAATTTGGTTAAATATATGAATGAATTAATAGAAGAATAGAAACGTGGAACAAAAAGGACGAATTACCTGTCATTTAATCACCTTAATGTATGCAAATCTAGAAGCAGTCACAAACAGAAGTATATTTCTATACATATAATACAAATTTATTATATGGTAAAAGGGACCTTTGAAATCTATGGGCATGGGAAGGATTATTACAAATCAGTACACGGTTATTGTCAAAAGAATAAACTCTTGGGTCATACTCCCTAGATCTAATACCAGCTCTTATGCTTAAGAGCTATATTACCTTGAGTAAATCACTAAACTGTTCTTTAGTTCTCTTATCTGAAAGCTGGGAAGTCTAAAACCACCTTTCTTTTTGGGTTTTGAGAATCAACAGAGATAAAAAAAAAATGTAAAGCATTTGGCAGCATATGGGACAAACAGTAAACTCCATTAAATGGTAATTATTATTATTATTCAGTAAATGTTTTTGGAGAAAAAAAATGCTAACCACTTAGAAAACAAATGAGCTCCCCTCTCCTACCCCAGAGCAAAAATAAAATCAGATGAATTAAAGAGTTTAATGAAAAAAGAAAACCATAAAAGAAAATATATCCGAACATTTGTAAAAATCTTGTGATGGAGAAGGCTTTTCTAATCCTAACAACAAAAGCAGGAAACACAAAGCCATAGTCCCACAGAAAACTGTTGAAAATTTCGTTTCTAACGAAAAAAATTTATTCCTAAAAATAAAATAAAAAATGCATGGCTGACTAGAAAATACTACACATAGGACTATCATAATTAATATATAAAGAGCTCCTACATATTAATTTTTTCTAAAAAATGACATATAATAAAGCAGGAAATGAACATAAACAGTTGGTATATTCTGAAACTCTACTGCTTCTTCTAGCTTCAGTGCCTCCTCAGACCTGACCTTGATCTTCGAATCTAAATTAGATCTCCCTAAATTTCCTTCTCATAGCATTTTGTTTCTTTCTCATAGCTCTTGTTGTTCTTTATTGTATGTTTATGTCTGTTGATTTCTTCCCCACTACACAATAAGCCCATGGAGGGCAGACTGTATAGTATTTGTCACTCTATACTAAGCACCTTGTATATAACGGGTATGTGAGGAATAAAAGAGTGAAGATAATAAATAGTTCTGCACACCGTGATATGGTATTATTTCTAAGATAGTCACTGAAGAATTTTCAGCAGGACAAATACTTCTCAACCTCCAGCGAAGGGTGAAGAAAGGACTGGAAGCGAGCATGCAGGCAATTCAGGTGGTCAATTAGAAAAGAGATAGGAAAAAAAACTAAGAAATTATGAAGACCTGAACTAAAGAACTTTAATGGAAATGGAGAAAAGAGGAATGAATACAAAGACATTAAAAATTAGACTATTTTAAATGAAGCAGAGTGTGTGTGTGTGTGTGTGTGTGTGTATGTACGTTCACACATATGGAAACAACAAGAATAAAATTTGATTGTGGATTCCAGGGCAGATTGTAAATCTTTAATGATATATCAAGACATTTGTAGTTTTTTCTCAGTGGAGTATACATCCAATGAAGAATTTTGAAAACTGATTTTTATTTTTGTTTGTTTGCTTGTATGTTTTAAATCATCTTAATTGACATGACTAAGTTATGAGGACATATGGAGTAAACTTCTAGGAACACAGGAAAGTTAAATTTCGAAGTTTTATGAGTCAATAAATTTCTAATTCAGGCATAAGTCTGTAGAGCCAAGATCATCTCACTGAAGATATCTTGGGATCCTACCATTATTGTCAAAATGATTACACTTCATTATCAACATCTTCATCATTGACCGCCACCAATAATAATAATGACAGCAACAATATCAACAACAATTTTTTGAACAATTACTATGTATAATACACTGCAGGAGGTGCTTGGATACAAACAATCTGACATAGTCCCTGATATCCAAGAATGAGGGTATATGCTTTAAATTAACACTACCCACGTAGAGTAGAGTAGCATGTGATAAATTGAGTAATAGGAAAGTAATTGCTACTGGAGTTCAAACAGAGAGAGAGAATTGGCCATACCCTGAAAGATCTTTAGGAAAAAACTTCATGTATGGGGGTAAGATTTGAGTTGGTCTTTGAGGAAGAAACAAATTAAGATAAATATGGAAGAATGACAGCTACTCACACAGGGAACACATCAAGAGTAAAGGTGGAGATGGAGTTCCCATGGCCTTTTCTAAGGGCAAGCACACAAGTGAAAAATAGCCTATTTTGACCAAAACATAGAGCTCACAAAAAGGGCTGAAAGAATTATTTGGAGAGTTGGCTGGAAACAGATTTTAAGGAATCTTTGATGTAATACTAAAGATGGTTTATTTTGAAGAAAGTGAAGAACCACTTACAACGTTTGAACAAAATAACTACTATTGAAAGTTGTGTTTTAAGGCTTTAAGAGGATGAATATCATAAGCATGGTTCAGGTCAACCTTTGATGTTAAATTTCAGATTGATGAGACCATTTAAGAAACTATGGAATTTTATAGGAGAGGGAATTGAGAGCCTGATGTGGGTAAAGAAAAGGAGGAAAGAGTATGAGATTTATTTTTCTGAACTTTTATTATAAAAAGTTTCAAAACACAAAAGTAAACGGAAGAATATAATGAACCCCCAAGTACTCACCACCCAGCTTCAACAATTATCAATTCATGGCCAACTTTATTTTATCTATATCGCTATCTCTCCGCTTTACCTCCAGATTTTTTGAAGCCCTCCCCCCAGTGTTAGCCATCTTGTGCTGCTATAACAGAAATACCACAAGTGGATGGCATCAACAAAGAGAAATTTATTCTGTCATAGTCTAGTAGGTTACAAGTCCAAATTCAGGGTGTCAGCTCCAGGGGAAGACATTCTCTGCTGGCCTTCTCATCAATGTTCTCCCGGACTAGGGGCTTCTTCACACAGGGACCCCGAGTCCAAAGGACCCTCTCTGCTCCTGGTGTCTCTTTCTTGGTGGTATGAGGTCCCCCTGTCTCTTTGCTTGCTTCTGTCTTTTATATCTCAAGAGATTGCCTCAAGACACAGTCTAAACCTGTAGGTTGAGTCCTGCCTCGCTAACACAACTGCCGCCTATCCTCCCTCATTAACATCATAGAGGCAGGATTTACAACATATGGGAAAATCACACAATACTGGGAATCATAGCCCAGCCCAATTGGTACACATATTTCTGGGGGGACATAATTCAATCCATGACACCCCCCCCAAAAAAAAACAACAAACCCATTGCCGTGGAGTTATTCCGACCCATCCTGATCCTATAGGACACAGTAGAAATGCCCCATAGGGTTTCCAAGACTGTAAACCTTTTGGCTAGCAACCACAGAATTCTTTCTTTTGAAGCCCTGGTGGCGCAGTGGTTAAGAGCTACGGGTGCTAACCAAAAGGTCAGTAGTTTGAATCCACCAGCCTTTCTTGGAAACCCTGTGGGGCAGTTCTACTCTGTTCTATAGGGTCGCTATGAGTCAGAATTGACTCCGCAGCAATGGGTTTGGTTTTTTGTTACATATATATATATATATGATGGAAACCCTGGTGGCATAATGGTTAAGAGGTAACCAAGAGGTCAGCAGCTGGAATCCACCAGGTGCTCCTTGGAAATCCTATCTGGCAGTTCTACCCTCTCCTATAGTGTCCTATGAGTCAGAATCAACTCAAAGGCAACAGGTTGTTTATATATATATATATATATATATATATATGAGATGAATAAAAATTTCTAAAAGATGAGAACTCATTAAAAACTATCACCATGATACCATTATTATACTTAGAAAATTAACAATTTCTTAACAATCTGAAATACAGTCAGTGTTCTAGTTTTGCTCAATTGTTATGTGCAATTTCTTTGTAGTTGATTTCTTCAAATCAGTATCCAAATATAGTCCAGTCATTGCAATTGGTTGACAATGTTCAAATTGCCTTATCTCTGCCTATTGGAACCCCTTTTAAGTTGAGCCTTTTGATACAACACTAGTAGCTATTGCGTGCTTTCTCACTTCCTTATATGACAAGATGTTCCAAGTCTCCTACACGAGGGCCCTGGTGTTGTAGTGGTTTAGAGCTTGGCTGCTAACAAAAAGATCAGCAGTTCGAATCTACCAGGTGCTTCTTGGAAACTCAATGAGGCAGTTCTACTCTATCCTATAGGATTGCTATGGGTCGGAATTCACTCAATAGCAACTGGTTTTGGACCCAGATCCCAGAATCACCCATTTCTCCAAGGAGCCCTTTTTATTTGTACTGTAAATTTTATTTAGAAACCACAAATTGGATGCTAGTAGTGCTCATTGCTATAGATGGTCCTTGATTTTACATTTTTTTCAGAGGGCAAAGCTGAGATGTCTATATTTTTAAAGATAAAATTTATTATGACTTTATGAAGGTACTTCTAATTCAAATTCAGGGGTGTATTTTTTTTTTTTTTTTTTGCTAGTATCATTGATCTTATATCTTATATTTGTTTCCTGTTTCTCTCATGTCAACAATTCTGGTTTCAAACGGCACTCATAGAATTCCTCATTTGTTTTTTCCTTCACTACAAACATAACAGTCTCATAATAATAATACAAAACCGCCAAAATATGAATCCAAAACTGTATCTTTTTTTTTTTTGTAATTTAGAATATATCCAACTTAAAATAGATAATCAAGTTCTTGTATTTTAAAGCCACTGTAAATAGTTTCCTTTTTTATGTCATGCCACTTGTAAGTCTCTTCATTCATGAATTCAGTACTTTTTTAAATTATGGAAGCTTTATAATATGTGTTGATATTCTTTAGGGCTGGGTCACCCTCATTCTTCTCTGATTGAGGATTATCCTTTATTTTAGAGTGATTTCTACTTTTTCTTTTTTCAAATTAGCTCTGTTTAACTTTAGGAAAAAAATTGATATTTTTAAGGTAGTGGTTAAATTTCTAAATTAACTTGGGGAAAAGAGACTTATTTTTGATGTTAAGTCTTCCTACCCAAGTGCCCGATATGTCTCTGCATTTATTCACTTCTACTTTTGTGTCTTTCAGGATTGAGAAGTCTCCTGGATATGAGAGACAGTATGAAGGGTGAAACAGTAGGATTGGAATATGAGAGGAAATAGGAAAGGAACATGGTTTCAAGCCTCTCTTATAGGAGAATGATACTTTTTTTTGACAAAAACAGAATCATTTGAAGACATTTACGAAGGGGATAATGGTGAGTTTCCATTTTTTTACAGAGCTGAGTTCTGATGTCTAAGTTCTTGTGGCAACTAAATAGATCAAATTTACATAGGAGTGAATATCATTGAAAAAATAGAAATAATCCATGAGATAAGTTACATGAGACAATTATTCACTATACTTAGTCACATAACATGAAAAAAATCAAAAAGAGCCCTTTAGAGCAGGTACAGTTCCATGCAAAATTGTGGTTCTCTTCCTCCCTTTTTTCACATGTTTCTCATGCCACAGCATCTGTCCTTGAAACTGCCCTATTCTTACTGTTCCCTTGTATATTCTGGGTTTGAACATCCACGTCATGCGGCAGTCCTCCCATCAGCCCCAATGTCAGAAAGCAGGATCCTGCACTGGACTCTTTTCTCTCCCTCACCCCTTTTCCATATCTACTGTCTACTAAATCCTGTTTAGCCGTGCTACCCATTGCTGTCAAGTCAATTCTGACTCATAGCGACCCTATAGGACAGAGTAGAACTGCCCCATATGGTTTCCAAGGAGCGCCTGCTGGATTCGAACTTCCTACCTTTTGGTTAGCAGCTATAGCTCTGAACCACTAAAATCCTGTTTACTCTCTACCAAATTCTGGTGACAAAAAAAAAATTAAAAAGGAGATTGTGTCCGGGAAAATCTTTCCTCTTCTCCATTTTCATTGCCTATGCCACTGCTTTAGTTAAAACATCATTTTTCTCAGGGATAATGCAAAATCAATTCCTCAAAAGTCATCACGATTCCTTCCTCCCCTTGCTTCCTTTGTTATAGGACAAGAAGTGACAGTATTTGTCATATTTACAACATATCCAAGCCATCCTTTTACTGTTATCTGAGTGATCTTTAAAAATACAAGTTAAATACTTCTTTGACCCCTATTACCTAAAACAAATTCCCAACATAGTCTAGAAAATGTCAAAGCATCTCATGACAAATACTACATATTACATTCTTAGGAGAGCCACAGGGTCAATTAGCTGTCAAGAGCTTCCTCTATAGAGATACCTGTTTAAATGTGATCAGTCTATGGGCCCAGAATCATGTGATTAGGGATAATTTTTAATACACTTAAGCATTTTTGTTCAACACAGGCAGCAAGGAATCTGTTTGAAGGGAGACTTTCTCTCATGCTTCTCCAAGGAGAGACATATATGGATGGAGAGTCACTTAGAAAGGACAACTAAAAAACTTTTGCCCACAAGTCTCTAGATTTGATGTGTAATTGTAACAAATTTTTCATAATTTCAAATACGAAGGGTATAACAAAAAAGTTACAAAAGGAAGAAGATAGGGCTATAGTTTGGGAAAAAACAAAACAGAAAAACAAAGTTGAGGAAAGATTTTGTTAGGCTAAAGGAAAGAGGCAGAAGAGAAAAACAAATTTCATAGGACTAAAAAAAAGGACTGGAGAGGAGATAACTGATGTAGCCAAGTCCTGGAAAGGAGGATTTGTATATTTGTGTGTATGTGGTGTCTCTGTGCGTATATGTTTGTATGTTGTGGGACTGGGAGAAATGAGAGGTTGGGTCAGGATAATATTTTGATTTCACATGCAATTCTTTGAGGAAGAAGTCTCGTTTACAGGTTATCAATATTTAATATCCCTGTACACCTCTTCCCTCGTTTAAAAGGATTTCTGTCTTTATAAGCCAAGAAAATTTATAAATTCCATTTGTCTCATCTTTCCACAACTATACAAAATACCTCATTTCTGATTCTCATTCTATAGCAATGTGAGCATTAGGAGAGAACACTGTCTCAGAATTACACGTAACTAAGAAAATATTGTTTCCCTGACCTCGTGTATAGAAAACTCGTATGGCCAGTCTCTCTAGATATAGAACTGGCCGTGTTTGTTTCTAACTGTTCTTCTGCAAAAATTACGACCCTCTTCGTTGTCCTCGGGTTATTGGCAACAGGAGAATGCATTTTGAAGGTGAAGCCTTTCAGAAATATGCTGGATATTTCTGTACTGTTTTAATAATTCACTGCTATTGGTTCAGATTTCAAGGTGGGCAACGGTCACATATTTCTTTTCTCATATAGAAACAATTGCAAAGTTATTTACTCAGTAGAGAATTATAGGTTTATTTCACAAAATTTTTTGTGAGTAGTAAGATTCCTGCATGATCTATGAATGCAGTAACAGTAGGTCTCATCTGTACATTGTCACTGAAGCTCCCAGAAGTTTTCACCAGGCTGGAACATTCCTCATGTATGAACCTTATTTCTTAGCCTGAAACTGTACCTAAGAGGAATCCTTTGTTCTCAGTGCTGCGAAAACTTCCATCTTTCAGAAGTGACCTCAGTTTAGCACCTGCTCATAAGATGTGTTTGCGCATCGTTGGTACGTTGTGGTGACATATATATTCCATCAAGGAGACTGTCATAGAATTCAGAAGACGCTAACATTTTTCCATCTGTGTGTGTGAAAGTGACGTTTCCTGTTAATTTTGTTCCCCTGCTGAACTCTCCAAGCAAAAGCCTTCTGTGGGAGGCAGAATGATGTCATTATAGTCATAGCATAAATTTTTCAACCTTTAGAATGAGACATATTGTGGCATATATTCACTACTTTTAAAAGCAGTGAAACAAAAACTTGAGGATGATAATATCCATTTTATTCTTTCAATGTGGGGGTTTCTTGAGCCAGGAGAATGACTAGGGCTAAAACTTCGTATGCACATGTTTTTCCTCTAAAGCCTCAGGATTGGCAAGTCTATCCACAGATTCACCTGATTCTGTTGAAGAAACCATCAGATTTAGCTATTTAATTTCAGAAGCACATTGACTGTCTCTGGAACAAATGAGCTATTTTTAGTAAATGGTATCATGGTTAGTTACTTAAAAACAAAAGAAAATCAGGCTTCCAATTTCCACTCTTCATGTAAAGACCTTGGAATTTGTCACTCTATCCATATAAGAAGAAAAATGCTGAAAAAACTGAAAATGAACTTTTCTTGGACCCATCAGAGAATTGAGGTTACAGGACAAACTGCCACTCTGAATCATGGAAAGACAGGCAAATCTGGAGAGTAACCACCAAGATCTCTTTTTCTGAAGAAGCAATTGGAGCAATCAAGTGGTCAAACCCAAACCCAAACCCACTGCCTTTGAGTCAATTCCAACACATAGCAACCCTGGTGGTACAGTACAGTGGTTAAGAGCTTGGCTGCTACCCAAAAGATAGGCTGTTCGAATCTACCGGCCACTCCTTGGAAACTCTATAGGGAAATTCTTCTCTGTCCTATAGGGTCACTGTGGGTTGGAATTGACTTGGGTTTTAATAAAGTGGTAGGGCCACTTAAATGATAATTTTGGTGAATTGTTTGAGGGAGTATCTCCAGTAACACCACCGGGTTTTCATGGTGAGGAAGAAAGATTTCTTCTTGGATCTGGCAGGGGGAAAAGAACTTGTGAAATACACCCAGAGCATTTTCAGTAACAAAGGGCTACTCTTCAGGGAAAAAAACTTTACCAGATCCTTATATATCTGGGGGAGAACATCGCTCACACACTAACCCCCTTTAGTCTTCCAATATCACCTAAAGGGCATAAAAAACTAAGAAACACTTGTAAAGGTCAAAGCTCAGGGAATTAGACCTACTAAGAAAAAAAAAAAAAATGGAGATTTAATCTAAGATCATGGAACATCCTCCTTTTCCCTCCAGCCCTTACAACCATATCAATGAGACTTAAGTATAAGTTATGTTATTACTCCAATATATGCTATTACAGTGTATTACAGCAAAAAAAGCTGCAAGACACAGACTCCATCTAAAAAGTAGTTTGGGGGAAAAGCCAGAGAAAGGGAAGAGACAAAAACAAGGGCATAAAATTAAAAAAAAATGAAGCCTGATATTTATACCTACAGCAAACATTAAACGCAGCCCAACTCCTAGCCAGGCTAGCATAAAATCTCACACTAAATGCCTATTTAACTCAGTTCCTACTACCTGATACATTATGTTCCGCTTTCACCAAAAATCATAAGGCATGCCAAAAGGCAAGAGAAAATATAGTTTGAAGAGACAAAGCAATTATCACAGCCAAATTCAGATAGGACACAGATGACGAAATTTTCCTACTGGGAACTTAAAATAACTATGATTAATATGCAGCCCTGGTGGCGAAGTGGTTAAGAGATTGGTTGGCTGCTTACCAAAAGGTAGGCAGATCGAATCCACCAGATGCTCACTGGAAACCCTTTGGGATGGTTCTACTCTGTCCTATAGGGCCGCTATGAGTTGGAATTGACTTAAGGGTGACAGGTTTGAATTTTTTTTTTTTTGTTGCGATTAATATGTTAAGGGATTTAATGGAAAAAGTAGATGACGTGCACGTATATGTGGGTAATACAAGCAAAGAGAAACTCTAAGAAAGTATCAAATGGAAATACTAGATACAAAAAACACAGTAACAGAAATGAAGGATGCTTTTGATAGCTCCCAGTCAAGTAGACATGGCTGAAAAAGAATCAATAAACATGAAGATAGATCACTAGAAACTTTCTAAACTAAAATTCAAAGAAAATAAAAGAAGGATAAAAACACAACACTTAAGAACTGTGGTATAATTACAAAAGGTGTAATATACTTATAATAGGAATGCCAGAAGGAAAAGAAATAAAAGAGAACTATTTGAAGTAATAACGGCTGAGAATTTTCCAAAATTAATGACAGACACCAAACCAGACATCCAAGAAGCTCAGAGAACACCAAGCAGAATAATTGCTAAAAAAATCTACCCCTAAGGATATTGTATTCAAAGTGCAGAAAACCAAAGACAAGGAGAAAATCTTGAAACAAGCCAAAGGGAAAAAGCACCTTATCTAGTGCAACAAAGATAAGAACTACATCAGAATTCTTAGACCATGCAAGCAAAATGACTGGAGTGAAGAATTTAAAATATTGAAATAAAAAACCCAACAACCTAGAATTCTGCATCCAGTGATGTTATTCTTCAAAAGTGAAGGAAAAATAGTTTCTCAGAAAAACAAAAACTGAGGAAATTTGTCACCAGTACACCTGCCCTGCAAAAAATATTAAAGAAAACCTTCAGAGAGAAGGAAAATGATGTAGGTCAGAAACTTGGATCTACATAAAAGATATAAAAGATAATTGTTTGTGTAAAGTAATAATAGTAACAATGTATTAGGTGAATATAGCCCATGGGTATGTGAAATGAATGACTGCAATGGCATAAGGACTGGAATGAGAAATTGGGATCCTTTGTTATAAGTTTTTTGTACTACATATGAAGTGGCACAGTGTCATTTGAAGGCAAATTTGATTATTTAAATGTGTATATTTCAGACTCTAGGGAAGCCACTAAACTCTTTTTAGGAAGTTAATTGATATACAAAGAGAGGAAATAAAATAAAATCCTGTAAAATGTTCAGTTAAAACCAGAGAGGGCAGTAAAAGAGAGAGAAAAAGAAACAAAGAACAAATTCACCAAATAGATATGAGTTGCAAACATGGTAGATATTAAACAACTATATCAATAATCATTTTAAATGTGAATAGTTTGAATATGCCAATTAAAAGACAAGAATTGTTAGAGTGGGTAAAAAAGCAAGACTCAATTATACATTGTCTAGAAGAAACTCATTTTTTAAATACAAAGACTCAAAAGTGTAGAGCTAGAGAGAGCTATACCATGCTAACACTAATCAAAATAAGGCTGGAGTAACTACATTAATTTAAGACACAACTGACTTCAGAACTAGGAAAATTATCATGAAGGAAGAGATGAGCATTACATAATAATAAAGGCTTAAATTCTCTAAGAAGACATAGCAATCTTAACGTATATGCACACAACATCACATTAAAATACGTGAAGCAGAAACTGATAGAACTACAAGGGGAAATAAAATCCACTTCAACACATCCCTTTCAGTAACTGATACATCAAACTGGCAGAAAGTCAGTAAGGATATATTCGACCTGAATAGCACTATCAATCAACTTGATCTAACTAACATTTATGGAATACTTTATCCAACAACAACAGAATATACATTCTTCTCAAACTTGCCTGGAACCTTCTCCACAATAGACCACATTCTATGACATAAAATGTATTTAAAGTACTTCATGTATTTAAAGTAATAGAAATCATACAAAGTGTATTCTTAGACCACAATGTAATTGAACTAGAAATCAATAACAGATAGATAGCTGAAAATCCCCCAAATTGTTGGAGATTAAACAGCATACTTTTTTATTTTATTTTATTTTATTTTATTTTATATTTTATTTATTTTATTATACTTTAGATGGTGGTTTACAGAACAAACTAGTTTCTCATTAAATAGTTAGTACACATATTGTATTATGGCATTAGTTAACTTCCCCACGACATGTCCACACTCTCCCTTCTCGACCTTGGGTTCCCTAGTACCAGCTTTCCTGTCCCCTCCTACCTTCTATTCCTTGCCCCTGGATTGATGTGCCCCTTTAGTATAATTTTGTCTTGTGGGCCTGCCTAATCTCTGGCTGAAGGGTGAACTTCAGGAGTGACTTCATTACCGAGCTAAAAGGGTGTCCAGGGCCCATACTCTCAGGATTTCTCCAGTTTCTGAACAGCACACTTTTAAATAATACATGGGCCAAAGAAGAAATCTCAAGAGAAATTAAAAAATAATTTTAAGAAAATGAAAATAAAACTTGTCAAAATTGGTGGCATTCTTCAAAATCAGTATTGAAAGAAATTTACAGCATTAAGTTCATACGTTAGAAAACAAAAAAGACCTAAGAGCAATAATGTAAGCTTCCTCCTTGGAAAACTAGAGAAAAAAAAAGAGTAACTTAAGCCTAAATTAACCAGAAGAAAAAAAATTAAAATTGGAACAGGAATCAATGAAATTGAAGACAGGAAGCAACAGGAAAAATTAATGAAACCAAAAGCTGGCTGTTTGAAAAGATCATTACAAATTAATAAAAATCTGAATAGGCTAACCAAGAAAGAAAGAAAGAGAAAATACAAAAAGAATTATTAGTATCAAAAAGGAAAGAAAGGTCATCATTACTAACTACGTGGACATCAAAAATATAATAAAGAAATATTATGAATGTCCAGAACCCTCTTGGCACAGTGGTTAAGAGCTAACCAAAAGATTGGCAGTTCAAATCCACCAGCGGCTCCTTGGAAATCCTATGGGGCAGTTCTACTCTCTCCTATAGGATCCTTGTTAGTGGGAATTGACTTGATGGCAATGGCAAGAAGAAGAAGAATTATGAATGTCCACACATTTGATCATATAGATTAGCCGAACCAATTCCTTGAAAAACACAAAACCACTAAAACTTACACAGGGAGAAATAAATACCATGAATCAGTCTATATCTATTAAAGAAATTGAATTGATAATTAATAACCTTCCAAAAGAGAAAGCACAGAGCCAGGTGGTTTCACAGGAGAATTCTACCAAATATTTAAGGAAGACTTGATACCAATTCTCTACAATCACTTTCAGAAAATAAAAATAAAGGAAATACTTCCTGAATCATTCTGTGAGACTGGTTTTACCCTAAGACATTACTAGAAAGGAAAATTATAGAACAATATCTCTTATAAACATAGATGCAAAAATATTCAACAAAATACTTGCAAATTGAATTCAACAATGTATAAAATGTATATACCAGGACTAAGTGGGATTTATTACAAGTATGTTGAAGGCTCGTTCAACACTTGAAAATCAAAATGTTGTAATCTACCACATCAACAGACTAAAGAAAAAAAAATCATATGATCATATAAATTGATGCAGGAAAAAAACGGACAAAATCTAATACTCATTAAAGACAAAAACTCTCAGAAAACTAGTAATACAGAGGAAATTTATCAATTTTTATACATCTACAAAATACTAATACTAAATCATATTTAATAATGAGAAACTGGAAGTTTCCCCCTAAAATAGGGAACAAGGTAGGGATATTTTCTCTTAAAATTGCTGTTCAATACTGTGCTGAACATCTTAGTGTAATAAGGTAAAAAAAAGAAAAGAAAATGTATACAGATTGGAAAGGAAGATAACAAAACTGTCTATGCAGGATGCATGATTACCTATGTTGAAAATCATAAAAGAATCTACCAAAAAAAAAAAAAAAGGCTCACTAATAATCCAGGATAGCAAGGTAATAGGTTGCAAGTTAATACGCCAAAGTCAATAAGTCAATTGATTTCTTATATACCAGTAATAAACAAACATAATTTGAAATTTAAAAACAGAAAACCATTTGCATTGGTACAAAAAATGAAATGCTTAAGTATAAATATAACGAATTATGTAAATGATCTATATGTGGAAAACTACAAAACTCTGATGAAAGAAATCAAAGAAATTCTAAATAAATGGAAAGCTAATTCATGTTCATGGATTGGGAGACTTAATATTGCTAAAATGTCAATTGTTCCATATTTGATCTATAGATCCAGATTGGTCTCAATCAAAATCCCAGCGAACTACGGTGTAGATATCAATAATCTGTTTCTAAAATTTATATAGAAAGATAAAATACCTAGAATACTCAACCCACTATTGCAAAAGAATAAAGTTTGAGGACTCAAACAACCTGGGTTCAAGACTTACTGCAAATCTACAGTAATCGAGAAAACATATATTGGCAAAATAATAGACACACAAATGAATGGAACAGAGCATAATTCTCAGAAATAGACACACAAATATAGTCAACAAATAGACTCACACAAATATAGTCAACTGATCTTTGACAAAGGATCAAAGGCAATTAAATGAAGAAAAGATAGTTTTCAAAAAATTCTGAAAAACATGAATATCCATTTGCAAAAAAAAAGAACAAAGACACAGTCCTTGTATCTTACACAAAAAATGGATTCAAAACAGCTCATAGACCCATATTCAAAATGCAAAACTATAACAATTCTGGAAGAATATTTTTGTTAAGTGCCATCGAGTTAGTTCCTACTCATAGCACCTCCATCCACAACAGAACAAAACGATGCCTGTTCCTGTCCCATCCTCACAATCATTGCCGTGGTTGAGCCCATTAGTGCAGCCGCTGTGCCAATTCATCTCTTTGAGAGTCTTTCTCTTTTTTGCTGACCTTCTAGTTACCAAGCATGATGTCCTTCTCCAGGGACTGGTCCCTCCTGATAAGATGCCCAAAGTTCAGAAGATGAAGTCTGTCCATCCTTGCTTCTAAGGAGTATTCCGGCTATACATCTTCCAAGATAGAGTTGTTTTTTTTTCTTCTGGCAGTTCGTAGTATAGTCAATATTCTTCTCCAACACCGTAATTCAAAGTGTCAATTCTTCTTCTGTCTTCCTTATTCTTTGTCCAACTTTTGCATACATATGACGCAATTGGAAGTACCATGGTTTGGATCAGGCACATCTTAGTCCTCAAAGAGACACCTTGCTTTTTAACACTTTAAAGAGATTTTTTTACAGCAGATTTGCCCAATGCAATATGTCTTTGATTCCTTGACTGCTACTTCCATGGGCATTGATTGTGGATCCAAGAAAAAAATCCTTAACAACTTTAATATTTTCTCCATTTCTTATGATGTTGCTTACTGGTCCAGTTGTAAGGGTTTTTCTTTTCTGTATGATGAGGTGTAATACGTACTGAAGGCTGTAGTCTTTGATCTTCATCAGTAAGTGCTTCAAGTCCTCTTCACTTTCAGCAAGCAAGGTTGTGCCATCTGCATATTGCAGGTTGTTAGTCTTCCTCCTATTCTGATGCTTTATTCTTCTTCATATAGTCCAATTTATCAGATTATTTGCTCAGCACACAAATTGAATAAATGTGGTGAAAGAATATAACCCTGATGCATGACTTCTCCAATTTTAAATCATGCAGTATCCTCTTGTTCTGTTTGAACGGCTGTCTTTTGGTCTATGTACAGGTTCCTCATGAACACAATTATGTATTCTGGAATTCCCATTCTTTGACATGTTATCCATAATTTGTTATGATTCTCACAGTTGAGTGCCTTTGCACAGTCAATAAAACACAGGTAAACATCTTTCTGGTATTCTCTGCTCTCAGCCAAGATCCAACTGACATCAGCAATGCTATCCCTCGTTCCAAGTCCTTTTCTGAATCCAGCTTGAATTTCTGGCAGTTCCCTGTGGATGTACTGCTGCAACCATTTTTGAACTATCTTCAGTAAAATTTTACTTGTGTGTGATATTAATGACACTTTTTAATAATTCCACATTCTGTTGGATCATCTCTCTTTGGAATGGGCACAGATATGATCTCTTCCAGCCTGTTGGCCAGGTAGTTGTCTTCCAAATTTCCTGGTGTAGACGTGTGAGTGCTTCCAGCATTGCATTGGTTTGTAGAAACATATTTACTGGTATTTCATCAATTCTTGGAGGCTTGTTTTTCACCAGTGCTTTCAGTGCAGCTTGGACTACTTCCTTCAGTACCATTAGTTCTTGATCATATGCTAAATCCTGAGATGGATGGATGTAGACCAATTCTTTTTGGTACAGCGATTCTCTAGAAGAATTCATAGGTGAAAATTTATGTGATCTAAATTTTTGTGATGAGTGTTTAGACACCACACCAAAAGCACAAACCATGAAAAAAAAAAATGGTAACTCAGACTTTACTAAAATTAAAAACATCTGTTCTGTGAAATACTCCTTTAGGAAGATGATAAAGCAAATCATAGTCTGGATGAAAATATTTGCAAAGTGCATACCTGAAAAAGAACTTGTATCCAAAATATACAAAGAACTCTTAAAACTCAACAATAAGAAAAAACAAAACAAACTCAATTAAAATACTAAAACAGACACCTCACCAAAGAAGATATACAGATGGCAAATAAGCATACGTAAAGAAGTTCAACATCATTTTTTATTAGGAAATTGTAAATTAAAACAACAAAAAATACCACTACACACTTATTGAGAATGGGTAAAATCCCCAAATCAGACTATGCCAAATCTGGAAAGAATGTGGAACCACAGGAACACTCATTAATTGCTAGTGGAAATGCAAAATGGTACAGTCACTTGGAAGATAGTTTAGCCGTTTCTACAATGCTAAACATAGTCTTACCATACGATTCAGTAATTGCACTTCTAGGTCTTGTTTTGAAAACTTATGTTCATGCAAAAATATAGATAAGAATGTTGACAGCAGCTTTATTCATTATTGTGAAAAACTGGAAGCAATCAAGTTGTCCTTCAACAGGTGAATGAATAAACAAACTGTGGTACATCTATACAATGGAGTATTATTCCATGATAAAAAGAAATGAGATATCAAGCCATTGAATGAAATGGATGAATCTTAAATGCATATTGTTAATTGGGAGAACCCAATCTGAAAAGGTTATACATAATGTACGATCCTCAATTACATGACATTCTGGAAAAGACAGAACTATAGAAACAGTAAAAATACCAATGGTTGTCTGGGAGAGGAGACAAAGAGGAAGTTGAATGTGCAGGGGACTTTTTAGGGTGATGAATCTATTCAGTATGATACTGTAATGGTAGACAAATAAGATTATGCTTTTGTCAAAAACCCATAGAAATTTACAGTGCAAAGAGTGAAGCTTATTGTATACAAATCTGAAATAATTATTTAAGAGGTTGAGAGATCCCAGGATGGAATACAGAATTTGACACACACGCACAAAACTACTTGCATTGCAAATGTATGACATAATATCACCGAAGGTGGTAGAGGGAAGTTGCTGACTTAAGTAAATTTAGAAACAAGTGGAGTCTGTAAGACTAAAGGCTGAAGATCTATGCATAAGCATTATAATCTAGTTGGAAAACTTTTTACCCACAGGATAATGGGTTACCCATTCTGGTATTGCTATACATGTACACTGGAATTGAACAATTAAGTGGATGGCAGATGGTGGAAACCAGGTTTCTTACTTTTGGTGTGGGAATTTATAAATATGCAATGGGAGGTTAGAATGATTCATGTAGTAATGGATTAAAGTTGGAGATATCAGTATGAACTCATGTTTAGCTTAATATAGCTGCAGAAAAAAAAAATTTTTTTTTTTTTTTATATATGGGTTAGTATATATACATATATTTCTTTTCTCAGATAGCTGAAAAAGACCAAAAGAAATGACACTACAGTAGCAATGAACACACCTAGTATCCATATCTTGGTTTCTAATATCATTCCCCAATAAAAGAAATCAGGGTTCCTTGAAGAAATGGCTGATTCTAGGACTAGGGCAGGAAACACGAGATAAGCTTGGAGCATATTATAGTGCCAGAAAGTAAGAAAGTGCTCAAAGAAAAAAAAAAAAAAAAAACCCACATTAATGGGATATATCAAAAGGGACACAAGGTCCAACTGAAAAAAAACCCAATGGCAAGGACTAGAATAATGTGAGCAGAGAAATAAAGTATTATTGGATTATAACCCAAAGTACAAGATATTCATGAGTCCATACTGATATGAATAAATGATTGAATAAATAAATGTGAGTGAAGGGACAAATATCCCTTTCAGAAGAATTATAAATAACTGATGTAGATAATTCATCTTCAAAGAGTGGAGCATAACTCTCCATTCTTTAAGTTTGGGCTGCTCAGAATGGCTCACTTCTGAAGCGTACGGTATTGAACGGGGCGGGGAGGGGGCGGGAGGGAAACTCTACAGTGGAGAAACTTGATCAATTCTACTTTAGCCAGATGATCAAGGTCAACATCAATGTGACAGTGCCTCATGGGTGGAGGGCCTGGCTGGCAAACAAATGCAAAAGGTGCACATTATTTGGGTAAAAATAAGCTGTTGTTGGGCGCCATTGAGTTGGCTCCAACTCATAACAATTCTATGAACAACAGGATGAAATGCTGCCTGGTTCTGCACCACTCTCATAATCCTTGTTCTGTTGGAGCCCATTGTTGCAGCAACTGTGTTAATCCATCTTGTTGAGGGTCTTCCTCTTTTTCCCTTACCCCCTACTTTACCAAGCCTGATGTCCTTCTCCAGGGACTGGCTCCTCCTGACAATGTATCATAAGTTGTTGTTGTTAGCTGCCGTCAAATCAGTTCTGACCCATAGTAGGTGAGATGAAGTTGTGCCATCCTTGTTTCCAAGGAGCACTACAGCTGTACTCCTTCCAGGACAGACTCTGACAATCCATGGTATAATCAATATTCTTCACCAACACCATAATTCAAAGCATCAATTCTTCCTTCTTCCTTACTCATTGTCCAGCTTTCACATGCATATGAAGTGACTGAAAATAACATGGCTTGGACCACCTTGGTCCTCAAAGTGACACCTTTGCTTTTTAACTCTTTAAAGAGGTCTTTTGCAGGAGATTTGCCCAATGTAATGTGTCTTTGATTTCTTGACTGCTGCTTCCATGGGCATTGATTGTGGATCCAAGAAAAAAAGAAATCCTTGACAACTTTAATATTTTCTCCATTTCTCATGATATTGCTTATTGGTCCAGTTCTGAGGACTTTTGTTTTCTTTATGTTGAGGTGTAATCCATATTGAAGACTGTAATCTTTGATCTTCATCAGTAAGTGCTTCAAATAGTTTTCAATTCAGGCAAGCAAGGTTGTGTCATCTGGCTATCACAGGTTGTTATGAGCCTTCCACGAATCCTGATGCCACATTCTTCTTCATAAAGTTCACCTTCACGGATTATTTGCTCAGCATACAGGTTGAATAATTGTGATGAAAGGATACAACCGTGACGCATACCTTTCCTGATTTTAAATCACACAGTATTCCCTTGTTCTATTCAAATGACTGACTCTTGTTCTAGCTGCAGTTTCTACATGGGCACAACTAAGTGTGCTGGGATTCCCATTCTTTGCCATGTTATCCATAATTTCTTTTGGCCCACACAGTCGAATGTCTTTGCATAGTCCATAAAAACACAGGTAAACCTCTTTCTGGTATTCTCTGCTTTTAGCCAATATCTATCTGACATCAGCAATGATATCCCTTATTCCACATCCTATTCTGAATCTGGCTTGAATTTCTGGCAGCGCTCTGTGGATGTACTGCTGCAACCATTTTTGAAAGATCTTCAGCAAAATTTTACTTTTATGTGATATTAATTACATTGATCAATAGTTTCTGCATTCTGTTGGATCACCTTTTTTTGGGATGGGCACAGATATGGATCACTTCCAGTCATTTGGCCAGGTGGTATCTGTCTTCCATAGACAAGTGGGCACTTCCAGTGCTGCATCTGTTTATTGAAACATCTCCATAAGTATTTGGTCAATTCCTGGAGCATTGTTTTTCACCAGTGCCTTCAGTGCAGCTTGGACTTCTTCCTTCAATACCACTGTTTATTGATATTATGCTACTTCCTAAAATAGTTGAACGTGGACCAATTCTTTTTGGTATAGTGACTCTGTGTATTCTTTCAATCTTCTTTTGATGCTTCATAGGTTGTTCAATATTTTGCCCATAGGATCCTTTGAAATTGCAACTTGAGGCTTGAATTTTTTCTTCAATTCTTTCAGCTTGAGAAATTCTGAGCTTGTTCTCCCCTTTTAATTTTCTGACTCCAAGTCTTTGCACATATCATTATAATATTTACTTCATCTTCTTGAGCTGCCCTTTGAAATTTTCTGTTCAGCTCTTTTACTTCATCATTTCAAGGGCAAGTATCAGAATTTCCTCTGACATCCATTTTATCTTTGTTTCCTGTCTTTTTAATGACCTTTTTATTTCTTCATGTATGATGTCCTTCATATCATTCCACAACTTGTCTGGTCTTTATTCATTACTGTTTAATGCATCAAATCTATTCTTGATATGGTCACCAAATTCAGGAGGGATATACTCAAGTTTGTATTTTGGTTCTTGTGGGCTTGTTTTAATTTTCTTCAGCTTCAGCTTAAACTTGCATATGAGCAATTGATGGCCTGTTTCAAAGTCATCCTTTGGCCTTGTTCTGACTGATGATATTGAGCTTTTCCATTGTTTCATTCCAGAGATGTAGTTAATTTGATACCTGTGTTTTCCATCCAGTGAGACCCATGTGTATAGTCACTGTTCACATTGTTGAAAAGTGGTATTTGCAATGAATAAGTCTTCATTCTTGCAAAATTCTATCATGTGATCCCTGGAATCCTTTCTATCACCAAGACCATATTTTCTGACTACTGATCCTTCTTCGTTTCCAACTTTTGCATTCCAATCACTAAAAATTATCAATGCATCTTCATTGCATGTTTGATCAATTTTAGACTGCAGAAGTTGGTAAAAATCTTCAATTTTCTCATCTTTGGCATCAGTGGTTGGTGGGTAAATTTGAATAATAGTCCTATTAACTGGTCTTCCTTGTAGTCATATGACTATTATCCTATCACTGACAGCATTGTACCTCAAACTAGATCTTGAAATGTTCCTTTTGACCACAAATATGATGCCATTCCTCTTCAATTTGTCATTCCCAGTGAAGTAGACCATATGATTGTCTTATTCAAAAAAGCTGATACCAGTCCATTTTTGCTCACTAATGTCTATGATATTGATGTTTATGTGTTCCATTTCATTTATGATGACTTCCAGCTTTCCAAGATTCATACCTCATACATTCCATGTTTCAGTTATTAATGAATGTTTGCAGCTGTTTCTTCTCATTTTGAGTAGTGCCACATCAGCAAATGCGGGACCCAAAAGCTTGACTCCACCCAAGTCATTAAGGTCGACTCTACTTTGCGGAGACAGTTCTCCCCCTGTTGTACTTTGAGTGCCTTCCAATCTGAGGAGCTCATTTTCTGGCACTATATCAGACAATGTTTCACTGCTATTCCTAAGGTTTCACTTGCCAATTTTTTCAGAAGTAGACCACCGTGTCCTTCTTCCTAGTCTGTCTTAGTTTGGAAGCTCTGCTGAAATCTTTCCACCATGGGTGATGCTACTGGTATTTGAAATATCATTGAGATAGCCTCCAGCATCACAGCAACACAAAAGTCACAACAGTATGATAAACTGACAGACACAGGTTGGAAAAATACAGTAATACCTATTAATCGTAAAAAAAATTACATATTAATTTTACAAAAAAGTATCATAAGTATATGTAAAGAAAGTAATGATAATCCATAATTGCACCACCCAGAAATACTACGGTTTTTATTTATTTATTTTTAACAATTTATTTTATTTTTGATGTTGTGGTTGAGAATACACACAGCAGAACAAACATCAATTCAATAATTTCTACATGTACAGTTCAGTAAGACTGATTACATTCTTCAAGCTGTGCAACCATTCTCACCGTCCTTTTCTGAACTGTTTCTTCACCATTAACATACACTCACTGTTCCCTGAGTTTCTTATCTAATCTTTTGAATTGCTGTTGTAATTTGATTCCTTTTTTTTTTTTAATGTTAGTACATGGGGTAGGGTTAATATGTTATTATCTAGCCATAACACCTTATTTAAAACAAATTGCTTCCATAATAATGTTTCAAATGATAAGCATTTCTATATTAATGCTGTTGTTGTCCTGTGCTGTCAGGTCAATTTTCAACTCATAGCGACCTAATGTGACAAAGTAGAACTGCCCCACAGGGTTTTCTAGGCTGTAATCTTTACTGGAGGACCCATGGTGGCACAATGGTTAAGCTAAATAAAAGGTGGAAGGATCAAACCACTCGGCTGCTCTCTGGGAGAAAAGACCTAGCAATCTGCTCTCATACAGATTACAGCCTAGGAAAATTTATGGGGCAGTTCTTCTCTGTTACATTAGGTCAGTAGGAGTCGGAATTGACTCAATGGCACAAAACATCAACAACATCAATCCTTACGGGGGCACATGGCCAGGCCTTTCTCCCTGGAAGCCACTGGGTGTGTTCGAACTGCTGACCTTCTGGTCAGCAGCCAAGCACTTAGCTGTTGTGCCACCAGGGCTCCTTTGTATTAATGTAATCAGGCTTAAAATGTGATTGAACTTTTTAAAGGCAATCCTACCCCATACTGGGTTCTAAAATTTGAGCATATTATATCATGAAGTACATAATTTTGGGAAATGGAAATAACTTACATATAATTGTATTAGTGAGAAGGTATCATACACATTGTGCCTATATAATGTCATTTTGATTGAATGCATTTGCTAGTCAAATAAAATAAGTCAATTGAATTTTAAAATATCCAAACTGCTTGACATCCTAGACATAGAGTCAATTTGAGTGAAAACCCTTTTCATTTGTGAGGGAATCACCCATTCAATTAATATCTGAACAGCTAATCTATACCATGAAATGTTCTAGGCCCTGGGGACAACAGCGAACCAAGAGGATACATTTTCTGACTTCACAGGCCTTAAATTCTAGTGGTGGTAGTATGTGTGTGTTGGGGGGATCAGACAGATAATAGCTATATCTATAGTCAAATGGTGATATGCATGATTGAGAAAAATAAATAGAGAAGTAGGATAAGAAATGAGTGGGGGTAGTGAGAACACAAGGATTGCCTTCTGCAGATAGAGCTCTGAGAAGTTATAATTCTTAGAATCATGGGAAATCCTAGGCTTCTTAAAGTGATTGTGGAAAGGGCATAATGACATCAGCGCTAATGGCCTCAAGGCAGATAGGTGAGATAAGTTGGAAATTTTTTCAAGATGGTAGGATGATAGCTGTTCCATGAACACCCTGAATTCATGGGTCCTCTCTTAACTCTTGTCCTTGTGACATGGAACTCATAGAAGGAACAGTCGTACCTGTGGAGAGCTTGTGTTCCTGCCAATGGTGGCTATCATGAATTGAATTGAGCCCCCCAAAAAGATCTTTCAACTTGCCTAGATCATGATTTTCAGTATTGTGTGATTGTCCACCATTTTGTCATCTCACGTAATTTTCCTGTCTTGTAAATCCTACCTCTATGTTGTTAATGAGGCAGGATTAGAGGTAGTTGTGTTAATAAGGCAGGACTCAATCTACAGGATTAAGTTGTGTCTTAAATCAATAACTTTTGAGATATAAAAGAGAGAAGTGAGTAGAGAGACAGGGGGACCTCATATTACCAAGAAAGCAGTGCCTGGAGCAGAGCGCATTCTTTAGACCCAGGGCCCTGTGCAGAGAAGCTCCTAGATCAAGGGAATATTGATGAAAAGGGCCTCCCTCTCCAGAGCCGACAGAGAGAGCCTTCCCCTGAAGCTGGCACCTTGAATTCAGACTTCTAGCCTCCCAGACTGTGAGAGAATAAATGTCCCTTTGTTAAAGCCATCCACTCATGCTATTTCTGTTACAGCAGCGCTAGATAACTAAGACAGCGCCCAGAAAGCTAGGCAAGGGACTAGATTTGTAGATGCATTTAGCAAAACACAGTGGCTTTGCCTCATCCCCACGGACACCAAGGCTATTCCTGAGAGATCTCTTTTAGTGAGATCTCTTAATTCCTGGCTAGGTAAAAATGTACATGTTCCTAAATACTTTATATTTAACAGATTTAACTGTATTACCAAATTTATCTTTCTGTAAAAATGAAATGGTGTGACTAAGTGGTTTAATGAATTATTATCATAAAAAAAGTAAACAAAATCATTTCATTTTTCAGCATTTTAAAGCATCCAATGCCATAAAACATAAAACCATAGAATATACAGATAATGCAACACGTATTTATTTGCAGAAACATTTATACAATTTACATAATAAGAAACAATAAAAATTATTAGTTCTTTTAAAAACAGAGTTTCCACACTATAAATCATGTGACATCAAGTGTTTTTAGCAATTGAGACAAAACTGAAACACAAGACAATCCTACAAATGTTGCCAAGAAATTGAGCAAAGTTTAAAGGGAATTTGAGCTGAAATGTGAGGCAACGTTCGGGATTTATAGCTCAGGCTGGGAAATTGTTGGTTATTTTTTGTTCTGTAGTTTGAACTCTGTGGAATCAAACAATACGTAATGAGTGCTTTAAATTTAGTTTTCAGGTTTACAAACTTCCTCTCTATATAAAACTAGAAATCACCCTGAAAGTCATGAAGGAATGTTTCTTCCATTCGCAAGAAAAAGATGTAGAAGGTAAATAAAAGTTTTACTGGGAGTTTAAAGCAGTCTCTTTCTCTACCTGTTTTTTTTTTTTGTCTTCCTACACAGTCCTTCACACGACTTTGGTTCTTCTGTTATTTTCTTCTAGGATAGGGCTAGTGGGCGGATGACATAAATGTGTAAAGTGCTAACGTGATGAGATTATGAGAGCAGATGGACATTTTCTGATTTATAGGGTAGTACAGAGACCATTTTATCTTCCCTCTTCAGAGCTCATGATCTAGAAGAATGCTTAAATTCATTAATTTATTCAGCAATTTACTGAGCACTTATTATGTACTGGGTGCTATTCTGGGATATAATATCAATAGCAAAAGAAGATTCACTTTACCCTGCTGGAGATAATTGGTGGCTGAAGGAGATGGACATTAATCAAGTAATCACACACATTAATAAATCCTAGGAAGACGTGATGTGTAAGATGGTATACTAGGGAATTTGGATTAGGGAAGTGAGAGAAAACCATTCCTAAAGTAGTAAACATTAAGCAGGAAGACAAAGAATATGTAGAAGTTAACTGGTAGATGAGGCCAAGAAAGAGCATCTCAGACAGGATATACTTAGTAAAATATGTTGGCATAGAATAAAAAAAAAAAAAAAAGGCATAGAATAGACATAGCTTAATATGAGTTTAATGTCAACATTTAAGAGCAAATAATAGAATAATTGCTAATGAAAATGCTACAACTGACTTTGCACTAACTAAATATGTATTTCAAATTCCAAAAATATTAAATCAACTCCATGAGGGAGATGAGATCACAAGTGGCTCTTTTACTTTTTCTCTATTTTTCTAAATATAGTTAAAATATAAAGAATTTAAAACAAACCAAATTGTTGAGTTAGCTCTATTGTGCTTTACCAAAGAGCTTGTATTCTTGTTTCTTTATTAAAAAATAAGTTTAGCCTGCAACACCTAATTTTGAATCAATGTAAGCTGATGCTTAAAAAAAATATTACATCCTTTTAAAAGCCCCCATTTACGGCTAATGCTGTTCTTGGCACAGAGGGCAGCCTTATAGGAGATGGGGGGTGCTCTACCCTGAGAACGACCTCTCCACTAGTCAGAATGCTCATTATCAGTCTGATTATCCTCTGGTAATTGGCCTGCCTGTGGGAATAATAGGCTGGGATGACTTAACTTCGTGCTGACAGATTCACAGCATCCTACACACTGTGTTCCAAACTTTTCTTTAAATACTGGAAGAATCTGATTCTAGCTGTTCAAATACTTTATTTACTCAACATTTAACTTCCTGTGAACATTGAGCAACCATTCTGCTGAAACACAGGGAATACTTGCTGTTTGTGTTGAACTTCTCGGTGTTGGCAATAAATCTTACATAACGTCCAGGTTTCTTATTTTGTCTGGATACAGCTTTCTCCAAAAAGACATGCCTCCCTTTTTGGACTCTGTGAAATTTACTCACAGAACAACACCCTTAGAATGGAATCACTTGGCTTGTTAATGCCTACCAGCATTTCAACACTTCTAGATGGCTGGCTGATAGCCAAATGAGTCTAGGGAAAGGCCAAGGAGAGAAATAGCGAAGGAATTTTTCAGAGAAAAGGGTATTTGCTTTTGTGTGTTTCTTGAAATAATTAGCTTGAATTGGGTTAATGCTCACGTATAGTCTCTTTAAAGCTTTCAATTTGGGATTCAGATGTCCTCAGTTTTATGTGTCTACTGCTCCTGAAAACTTGTTAGCATGACGACATGTTTGTATCCTTTAAGTCTTTCTCTCTCTCTCTTCTTTTTTTTTTAGGTGCATACACTTATCTGTTTGATAAATAGTTCACACACTGGCCAAAAACCAAGTGGACAAACTGTACTCACTAACCCCTTAATACTTGGCTCCTTTGTATAATGACCCAGCCCATTATTAGATAATGAAAGAGTGTATGAGAAAGTGGGAGATTATTTATGATGGAAACAAAATGAAACTAATGGGACAAGATTTGAAAGCTGTGATGCATGAGAGGTGCTATGCAGGCAGCTCTGGCACCATGACAGACAAAGATAAAGGCTCAGTGGGAAGCAGCAGTGTGAACATAACTAGGAAGAAGAAAGAATGGATTTCCTGAATGAATCCTTGCCATCTGGTGTTTGTTTAATACACAATGAAGGTCAAATGGCTACTGATCCTTTTTTCTATAGTCCAGTGACTACAAGAATGAGAGGAATCAATGAGTTTATCGATATGTCTGGAAATGACTCACCATATGATCTGATTGAGTCAATAAAACTGAAGCAACTTGTCATTACTCTTTCAAATGTGGTTCGGATCTATGACTACAATTCTGTATCTCTTTTAGCCAATTTGCTGGATTAAATGTGACAGGTTCTTTTTTCAACATTCATCTTTTGAGGCATTTAATTTTATAAATACATACAATTAATAGGAAGGGTCAGGAGGAAAGTCTGCTCATAAAGCTGAATGTTCTGATTTTCAAATAGATCAGTTAAACATTTTTTTCTGTTGAATGGCAGTGGATTAAAAAATATTTTTTTTCCACTCGGCTTTTTCTATGTATGCAATTGACTGCATACCTATTTAATGTAATTATTCCTAGGGGACATATTAACTTTGGGTGAAATATGTTTATTAAGCAGTATATGTAAACAGCATACGCTTTGGGGAAGTCATGTTAGTTGCACATACTATTTTATACAAGATTCTCTTTCCTACAGGTTGTTCCAATAAGGTACTTCCATAGTATGATCCTGGAACTCTTACCCTTTACTGCTAAAGTTGTAAGGTTTTCTGTTGAGTTCTTTTCTAAAGACTAAAATAAAAGATACTTTTCTCACATTAATATTTCTCAGCTGCCATGAAAGCAAGGATAGGAGAAGCCAAAAATAGAGGAGCCAGCTGTGGGAGGCTGCTTCTTCTTGTTCTTTTTTTTTTTTTTAGGACAACTTAGAAGAGTCTTTCAAATTCATTCCATAAGAGTGTGTTAATGCAGATACTGTTTCACGTGCCTGTATGCTACGGTTTAGAATCTGATGGACACACAACAGTGACACCGTGAATGTTATCTAACTTTTGTGGATGCTGTAGAATTATTAAGTTTGTCTCTGGGGTAGCACCACTTTGTGTTCTTTATCTTTTCTCTTTTTGAAAAGACTGTTTTTACTGAAGTCAGCTCATTAAAATGAGAGTGGGACGATTACAAAAAAAAGAATTCTCGTTTTCCTCAAGTAGACTCAATGTGTTCTATTCTATGGTCTATCCTCATAAAAAAAAAAAAAAAACTCATATTGTGTTGCTATTTTGACTTCCCCACCCACCAAATATCAAAGTATTATACGTACTACAGAAAGAAAAAAAATCATCCCTTATCTCAGTGCATGCTGTGTTTAATATATTGACCTCTGATTTTTCTACTCATTTCTTTACGTAACAGATAATATTGCAAATACAATTTTAAAACTTTTTTTTGCTTAACATTTTATCCAAGTATTTTATGTCCATGAAGCCTTTTATGAGTTACCCTCTAACTTAGACTTGGCCACTCTCTCCTTTGTGACTTCTTGGCCGCTCCTTCCTTTGTGTTCCCATTGTGTTTTATACTATATTCTAGCCTAGTGCCTTTAATAGAGTGTTCAAGGTATTTTTTTTTTTTTAATTCACTAGCTGTAAAAGCTTAGTGTAGAAGAACATACCTTGCGTATGTCTTTTGTCAACATAAAAAGCAAGGGTCTAATAATTAAGCTGTAGACAGCAGCATACATTCACCTGACAATCAGAATTGACCTTTGGGATAATATGATGCTTCCAAACCAAACCAAACCCAGTGCTGTCAATTCCAACTCACAGCAATCCTATAGGACAGAGTAGAACTGCCCCATAGAGTTTCCAAGGAGCACCTGGTGGATTCAAACTGCCGACCCTTTGGTTAGCAGCCGTAACACTTAACCACTACGCCACCAGGGTTTCCATTATGATGCTTATATAAGAGAAATGTTGTAAAAATATTTCCCATGCTTGGTGAGAATTTAGATTATATAACTTAGAAGGTCACATCGGAATTGACTCGATGGCACTGGGGTTGGTGGGTAACTTAGAAGGACCCTTAAAACTTCAAGATACTAATATTCTATTTGATTGATGTATTAACTTCTTAATGGCTGGAACATAGGTTACCCTGAACTATAATGCTAGTGAAGTTGTATGATTCATGACTGGATAGAAAACGATGTTAACTTTTATGACCAACTGGCCAACTTTTAAAGGGTAATATACTTTCTCCAGGGCCCAGAAGCCTGTCGGTAGCAAGTTCCACCCAGGTAGATTGGCAGGCCAGCAGGATTGTGAGTACTCTGCATATACTTTGTGATAGCACGGAAGATAACTCGATTCAGCTGGGGGCTGCAAATCCTAAAAGTACAGAAATGACTTGCAGTTTAATTGCCTTGGGTTTTCTCAAGGTGAAAGGTGCAATAGAAATGTCAAAATGTGATTACTATTATTATATTTCTGTTATCAACCGATAGCTTTACCTCTTATGACTCATTTATTCAGAAGTTGGCGTAAAACTATGAGGCAGTTACATATTCCAACTTTGAATAAAGAAAAAGTAAATTTGGGATTTATTCAGCATAAATAGACTCCATCATATATAATTTTTTCAGATCCATGAATTTTAACTGTATGATTATTTTGCCTGCTGTTCTTTTAGAAACAAAAAATATGTGGGTACATATTGTTTTAACAGACGGATGTTGGTATTATGCAAATAACTAGTAAATTTAACTATAGGAAATCTTTATTATGTCTCTACTATGCTTGCTTGTCATTTTTTTAGGATGTAATCCATTAGATAAAAATATGATTTCTCATCTATTTTTCATGTCTCCTTTTCCTTTAGATAGTAAGGATTGACATTTTAAAAAATGACTCCAAAAGGAATAACCACCTTAGCAAAATATCTGCATGGATCATGGGATCATAGAAATCCTCCGTGACCTACAAAGGGTATAGTTTCTTACTCACATCTACTAAAGATACTCTCTTCTCAAAGTTAGTTCCCCAGCTTCTTCCACTGCCCGTGATACCTGGTATAAACTAGAAAGAACATTTCCTAGTGGTCTTAGTACACTAAGGAGTTCAAACTTACCTATAAAAATCAATTACAAGACAGATAACGTTGGTCTCTACTTGTGAAATTGAATTTCATTAGCTCTGATACCTGAAGCTTATGGGTTTTTCATAGTTTACATTGATAAGTCACAAAGGCTATCAATTCCATTTTAGGTTAACATTGACTTGGGTTGCATGTACCCTTGTGTCTCCCTCTGAAAATATTTTATTTATAGGTTACATGTTCACAAAAAAGTTCTATACAATATATATAAGAAATATACTTTATTGTTTTATTATTATTATTTCTATAGTTAAAATGTTCCATAGTTTT
Organism: Elephas maximus indicus; assembly: GCF_024166365.1. Lineage (NCBI taxonomy): Eukaryota > Metazoa > Chordata > Mammalia > Proboscidea > Elephantidae > Elephas > Elephas maximus. The sequence goes on along the minus strand of NC_064828.1, from coordinate 41,623,257 downwards.
ACTTCCTGGGGGAACATTATCAGTAACAGTCTGATTACTTTCCCTTATAGTTCTGTACAACCAGTTAAGAGGCTGCCAGTGAGTCTTGTTTGGAAAGAGAACGGATCCAGGCATAGCAGATTAGAACCAGCATGGTGAATGCTATAGCTATATGTATGAAGCTAAATATCAATCCAAGATTTTTACAGAGTAAATCTGAGCTTCCTGACTGACCTGGACATTGACAGTCTAGCCTAGTCAAGCATCTAGTAAGTCTTACTCCATTTCTTTTACATATTTTAAGGATGGAAAATGACTAGAGAACTCAATGGTGTTAAGGCGCATAAGAATATCTTAGCCTTTAAGGAAATTCCATTGAAATTGACACAACTAAAGTAAAAACAAATACTTATTTTTAAAATATGTCTATTTTCAAGAACAACAAAAATAATATTTGGTGCATTTTAAAAATGTTTTAAATTTTAAATTCTTATAAAAATAGCTCTTTCAAGGTAAACTACACATAGTTCAACTACGGTATCTATGTGTATGTGTATATATTATGGTACTTTCTAATACTCTTTTTAGGTAATACACCTCTCCTGAAAATCATTTGGCTCAGCTTTTGGGTAGAATCTCCTGAAAACTCTGTTGGAGGTGATAGTAAATCTTATTTTAGGCTGAGGTTAAAATAAAGGGTATTTCTCTGTGATACCTGTATCTCAAAATACCTAAAAAAAAAATATGCTGTTTGTTTACTTAACATTTGTCCAGCTAGAATCCTATCTAATGGGCAAGCAACAAAACAAGTAGACAGAAATTCTAAAAGCACAAAGGTTTGAGTAGGAAGATGGCCAGAGAGCATCAGATAATTAACCCCTAGAAGTTGGGTTCAGTGGCTTTAGTGGGAGATTAGAGAGATAAAATAAGGTCATTTCTCTTGTATAGAAGAACACAGAGAGGTCAAGAACCAAGAAACATGGAGAGAGAAGAGAGAGAGAAAGAACATGGAGCTACTCTTCATTTCCTGCTCTTTGACAAAGGTCAAAATGATGGACCTTGTTGAACTTTGAAGAGTTGATCTTCCTTTATTAAGTTTCCAAAGTCTCATTCACTAAACTTCCAAAAACTAGCAATGGGCATTTCAGAATGAACTTCCAAAGCACAAAGGTCCTTGATTCCGTGATGAAAATTTTCTGCTAAACTAAGTCATAAAGAACTACTATGGATGGGTAGTCCATTTGACCAAAACCATATCAAATATTTATGGCCTATTTACAGACAAATTTCAAGGATTTTATTTATCAAAAAATGTCAAAAGCTATATATTATACACAAAAATAACACTTGTATATTCCATGCCAAATGTACCAACAATATCTAATCATGAATACCTGCATGCTTATATATAGAGAATAATCTTTGAACTTTTTTCTATTCAATGTGCCTGTTTTATCTGTTTGTTTTGGCACAATTTTAGAAAGTCCAGTCACTTTCTTCTAATAGTTCCTTTGGTTTCTCCATAAGCAAGTCGGCATGGAATCCAAATCCAAATTATATATAGAAGAGAATAGTCTAATTTAAAGCCCAACTTTCATTTTGTTCTGGCCATTGTTTCCTTTGGTCTTTATGAAGTCTTCTTTTAATCTTAATTGACCTGGTCACAGAGACACCTGGTAATTTTCTGAGCCCTCACAAGGTGTTTTTGATGTTGCTGTGTTTCTATTGTCATTTAATTGTGCTTATTAGCTTACAATCACGGTAAAAACATATATACACTACAATGTATTCTATTTCATGATATTAAAGTTTGGGGTTTCTAACTTGATTTAAATCAATGGGAACTATATGGTGCCCCAGTGACAGGTTTAAATGTATTTCCTGTTTACATGGAGCCCTGGTGGCACAGTCATTAAGAGTTCAGTTGCTAATCAAAAGGTCTGCAGTTCGAATTTACCAGATGCTTCTTTGAAACTATATGGGGCAGTTCTACTCTGCCCTTTGGGGTCACTATGAGTTGCAATCAACTCCACCGCAACGGGTTTGTTTGTGACTTACAAAGGCACAGATAAATTAATATGAGTTTTTTTTTTTTTTTGGAGAGGAGGTCTTGGCTTTTACAAACGCTAACATATTTCAGATTCCTTTACTGCCTTTTCCATATCATAGCACTATTGACTTAGATCCCACACATTAGCTACTGCATTTGTAAGAAATCTTTAAAAAGTTTGGAAAGCCATAGAATTGACAAAAATACTTCAAATTTTCTTTCTCTCACCAAATTGGAAAGGAAAACAAGCTTAGGGTTTTACGTGTTTTTGAATTCCAGTGACATCGACAGTTAGAAATCAGGTTTCTTTCCTTCCTTGTTTGGATGTATGCAAACTGAGTTAATATAGCTCATTTATCACTCAGGGAAATTTTATGACTTCATTTTTAGAAATGAACTCAAATTCAATTCTCCCTTGATTGAGTGACTAAAGCAGTGACTTTGCCATGGTATATTGTGGAGGAGAAAAAAATGTCGATGAGTCACAGAAAGTTTTGACGAAAGCACAGATTTTATTCCACTTAGTGACTCATTTTTGACTTTTTCTTTGCTTATTTGAAATGTTTCATTCCCCCTCACTCAAAGCAAGAAGACTATGAATTTCTTCTTTCTTCACTGTAAAAAAGGACCCTAGAGGGAAGGTTCCTCCTAAGTGAGTTACATCATAGAGTTCTCTAGTTCTCCTTTCTTTAAATAACAAAGCTAAGGTAATTATCAATTCTAAAGTCTGAGCATTTTTCAAAAGATGGATAGATTAATTGTGCTAAAATCAGGGACAGAATCAGTGCTCTGCTTCTACTAATATCCTTGAGGTAATTACTGAGCTTGTTTCTGTGTACAGACCAACCCTCCAGCCTCTCTTCACGAAATTATGACCGCCTCTCAGCCTCACCGGCAACTCAGGTTGGCTTGTGTTTAGGTTAAGCTGTGTTCTGTGGGTGTGTACGCGGTGATGGTGGTGATCAATTTAGAATAATTTCATTCAGATCGGTCAACAATTTTACACTTTCTGTTACCATATTTTGAAAAATGTATTGTCTGTCCCAAAGCGAATGCTCTAATTCTCTTTTTCCAACAAGATCAGGCCTATTAATAAATGACACATAAAATTTGGTTTTCCTATCCTGAGAAATAAGAGACTAAGTAACCAGGCTAGTCATATAATTTTTGGTTTTATGTCATATGGGCATGATTATAAGAAAATATTATATTTAAAAATATCAGGTAGAAAATGGTCTTGGCAATTATCGTAAGATTCTTCTGGATTTTGAAGCTGTCTTTTGCGTTACGGATACTATAAGTAAAAAAAAAAAAAGATAAAATATCTTCCTACTTAGACTTCAGACCATGCTAAAAATTAAAGACATCCTTATTGTTGTTGTTGTTGTTAGGTGCCGTCGAGTCGGTTCCGACTCATAGCAACCCTAGGCACAACAGAACGAAACACTGCCCGGTCCTGCGCCATCCTTACAATCGTTGTTATGCTTGAGCTCATTGTTGCAGCCACTCTGTCAATCCACCACATTGAGTGTCTTCCTCTTTTCTGCTGACCCTGTACTTTACCAAGCTTGATGTCCTTCTCCAGGGACTGATCCCTCCTGACAACATGTCCAAAGTATGTAAGACGCAGTCTTGCCAACCTTGCTTCTAAGGAGCATTCTGGTTGTACTTCTCTCAAGATGGATTTGTTTGCTCTTTTGGCAGTCTATGGTATAGTAAATATTATTCGACAACACCACAATTCAAAGGTGTCAGCTCTTCTTCGGTCTTCCTTATTCATTGTCCAGCTTTCACATGCACACGATGCAATTGAAAATACCATGGCTTAGGTCAGGTGCACCTTAGTCTTCAAAGAGATGTCTTTGCTTTTCTACACTTTATAGAAGTCCTTTGCAGCAGATTTGCCCAATACAACGCGTTTTTTGATTTCTTGACTGCTGCTTCCATGGCTGTTGATTGTGGATACAAGTAAAATGAAATCCTTCTGATAACTTCAATCTTTTCTCTGTTTATCATGATATTGCTCATTGGTCCAGTTGTGAGGATTTTTGTTTTTTTTATGTTGAGGTGTAATCCATACTGAAGGCTGAGGTCTTTGATCTTCATTAGTTAGTGTTTCAAGTCCTCTTCATTTTCAGCAAGCAAGGTTGTGTCATCTGCATAACGCAGGTGTTAATGAGTCTTCCTCCAATCCTGATGCCCCGTTCTTACAGTTCAGCTTCTCGGATTATGTGCTCAGCATACAGATTGAATAGGTATGGTGAAAGAATAAAACCCTGACCCACAACTTTCCTGACTTTAAACCAATCACTATCCCCTTGTTCTGTCTGAACAACTGCCTCTTGATCTATGTAAAGGTTCCTCATGAGCACAATTAAGTGTTCTGGAATTGCCATTTTTCACAGTGTTATCCATAGTTTGTTATGATCCACAAAGTCGAATGCCTTTGCAGAGTCAATAAAACACAGGTAAACATCCTTCTGGTATTCTCTGCTTTCAGCCAGGATCCATCTGACATCAGCAATGATATCCCTGGTTCCACGTCCTCTTCTGAAACCAGCCTGAATTTCTGGCAGCTCCCTGTCGATATACTGCTGCAGCCGTTTTTGAATGATCTTCAGCAAAATTTTGCTTGTGTGTGATATTAATGATATTGTTCTATAATTTCCACATTCGGTTGGATCACCTTTCTTGGGAATAGGCATAAATATGGATCTCTTCCAGTCAGTTGGCCAGGAAGCAGTCTTCCATATTTCTTGGCATAGATGAGTGAGCACCTCCAGTGCTGCATCTGTTTGTTGAATCATCTCAACTGATATTTCATCAATTCCTGGAGCCTTGTTTTTTGCCAATGCCTTCAGAGCAGCTTGGACTTCTTCCTTCAGTACCATTGGTTCCTGATCATATGCCACCTCTTGAAATGGTTGAATATAGGCTAATTCTTTTTGGTATAATGACTTTGTGTATTCCTTCCATCTTCTTTTGATGCTTCCTGCGTCATTTAATATTTTCCCCACGGAATCCTTCACTATTGCAACTCGGGGCTTGAATTTTTTCTTCAGTTCTTTCAGCTTGAGAAATGCTAAGCTTTTCTTTCCTTTTGGTTTTCCATCTCCAACTCTTTGCACATGTCATTATAATACTTTACTTTGTCTTCTCGAGAGGCCCTTTGAAATCTTCTGTTTGGTTCTTTTACTTCATCAATTCTTCCTTTTGCTTTAGCTGCTCAATGCTCAAGAGCAAGTTTCAGAGTCTCCTCTGACATCCACCTTGGTATTTCCTTTCTTTCGTGTCTTTTCAGTGACCTCTTGCTTTCTTCATGGATGATGATGTCATTCCTTGATGTCATTCCACAACTCGTCTGGTCTGTGGTCGCTAGTGTTCAATGTGTCAAATCTATTCCTGAGATGGTCTCTAAATTCAGGTGGGATATGCTCAAGGTCATATTTTGGCTCTCGTGGACTTGCTCGGATTTTTTTCCTTTTCAGCTTGAACTTGCATATGAGCAATTGATGGTCTGTTCCACAGTCGGCCCCTGGCCTTGTTCTGACTGGTGATATTGAGCTTTTCCAACGTCTCTTTCCACAGATGAAGTCAATTTGATTTCTCTGTGTTCCATCTGGCGAGGTCCATGTGTATAGTCACCGTTTATGTTGGTGAAAGTGGTGAAAGAAGGTATTTGCAATGAAGAAGTCGTTGGTCTTGCAAAATTGTATCATTCTCTCTCCAACCTTGTTTCTATCGCCAAGGCCATATTTTCCAACTACTGATCCTTCCTCTTTGTTTCCAACTTCCGCATTCCAATTGCCAGTAATTACCAGTGCATCTTGATTGCTTGTTCGATCAATTTCAGACTGCAGCAGCCGATAAAAATCTTCTATTTCTTCATCTTTGGCCCTAGTGGTTGGTGTGTAAATTTGAATAATAGTCGTATTAACTGGTCTTCCTTGTAGGCATATGGATATTGTCCTATCACTGACAGCGTTGTACTTCAGGATAGATCTTGAAACATTCTTTTTGACAATGAATGCAACACCATTCCTCTTCGAGTTGTCATTCCCAGCATAGTAGACTGTATGATTGTCCAATTCAAAATGGCCAATACCAGTCCATTTCAGCTCACTAATGCATAGGATATCAGTGTTTATGTGTTGCATTTCATTTTTGACGATTTCCAATTTTCCTAGATTCATACTTCGTACATTCCAGGTTCCCGATTATTAATGGATGTTTGCAGTGGTTTCTTCTCATTTTGAGTCGTGCCACATCAACAAATGAAGGTCCTGAAAGCTTTACTCCAACCACATCATTAAGGTCGACTCTACTTTGAGGAGGCAGCTCTTCCCCATTCATCTTTTGAGTGCCTTGCATTCTGGGGGGCTCATCTTCCAGCACTATATCAGACAATGTTCTGCTGCTATTCATAAGGTTTTCACTGGCTAATGCTTTTCAGAAGTAGACTGCTGGGTCCTTCTTCCTAGTCTGTCTTAGTCTGGAAGCATCCTTATTAGGCAAAATCAAATACATGAATTTAAAATTTCATTCATGAGTGAATGAATGAATGCAACACCATTCCTCTTCGATTTGTCATTCCCAGCATAGTAGACTATATGATTGCCCAATTCAAAATGGCCAATACCAGTCCATTTCAGCTCACTAATGCCTAGGATATCGGTGTTTATGTGTTCCATTTCATTTTTGACAATTTCCAATTTTCCTAGATTCATACTTCGTACATTCCAGGTTCCGATTATTAATGGATGTTTGCAGCGGTTATTGAATTATTCATTCATTTATGTAACAACTATACTGTCTTCTCTGTTTTATATGAGTAATATTCAGTTCTGGGATAGATATTACAAAAGCATATAGGCAAGATCACTGATATCCTTTGAAGTTAGACATGTTCTCAAGAAACACTAATAACATAAAATGTTTTTTTAATATGAGCTTTATTTGTTAGCATCCCTGAATTGTATGTATTCATCACTATAAATGATAAAATAGTACAAAATTACAGTTTCGAGTAGCACAGAAAGAGGCTACTAGTGATAGATACAGAAATATGCAAATCAACTAAACTCGACTCTATGCTAATTGACTAACACATTGCTCATTTAACCAACAGTGAGCTATTCCCCAAGTATCTGGAAATCAAATGGTGACTGTGTAGGTGTAAATGCATCTCTAAATTAATTTTCCAATAATAGACAATCTCTAACAAACAGAAACTTGGAAAAATAAACAAGCATAAGGGCAGGGTGATATTTTGTGTGTGATTTTAATAAATCTGATGTTTTTCGTCTTTTTCGTGGAATTCATCAACCACACAAAACATAACAAAAGTAAACTTTGACTAAGGTTTCCTACACACAATGAGGTTTTGGTGTCACTACAAATAATTCATTCTCTTAGCTACTAACCACAGTGTTATAAGGGCAAAACACCTACTATTTTGACAAGCAATTCTATTTCTTTCAAAGTCTGTATCAATTTGGAGAGTATGCCATGTATATATGCACATATGTTTAATTATTTTTTGAATTATATAGATACACACATATATGTATGCATATGTATCTTTCTAAAGTTTTATTTGAATAACAAAATTTTCATTAATAGGGAGTGTGAAGAAATTCTTTGGACACTTTAAAGTAAATAAGTCCTATCATGATTCTTTAACGTTAACAGCTGTACCATATTCATGGAATCAATAGTGCTGAAAGAGTCCCTTAGAAGTGTTTTAATAAAATCCCTCTATAGATAAACTGCAATTAAGGCACCTGCCTACTCTCAGAAAATTAGCTACATCTGAATTTTTTAAGAGTTATTTCTTAACTTTTTCTTAACTTTCTATGAGAATAAAACATTCAAATTGAATTAATAATAAAATTTTGATGCTAAAAACCAGTGACATTTCTAAAATGAGATATTGTTAAAACACTGGACACAGTTGGCAAAGCCATAGATTTATCTGAATTTACTTCCAATTTTATTCATTTCTAAGTTTTATTCCCAAGAGTGTCATAGAGGTATAAGAATCCTTAAATATGTAAACTGTATGAACTCATTGCTTATTTATTTGTTACATTAAAATAATGGAATTTTACTTCAAAATAAGTGCTGTTTTAAGATATAAGGAAAACTGCAATCAATCACAGATTGTAGGTCTTAAGATGTACATTTCCCTTTGTATTGAACTCTAAATGTAAAGCTCTTACATTTTTCCTATTTTAATCCACAGAGAAAAATCCAGAGAGAATATCAATGCAAATTATTTAGGTTGAGTTGGTAGAAAAATAATAGCATAAAATAAAAGCCATTTTACTAGAGATAAGAATGGTTTAAGAATTTCACCTCTCTTGTCCTTTATTCATAATTTATTCATTCTGGCCATCTCTTTATGAGAACATTTTGTGTTGATGAATTTCATAATTCTAACTCTTCTGTGCTTTAGAAATTACAACAGTGCTATTGCGGGCATTAAAGTTACTGATATTCTTTTCACTTATATATATTCTGTCACATATATCCTCATTTGAATAAGCATGATAAGAATTGTGAGCCTTGGTTGAATATCTAAATAATATAAATATAATATCTAAATAAATAAAAATCTATTCCATTAGGTCTACTATAGACATACATTAAAATGTACCAGCAATTAAGGACATTGGTGCTTGTATCATACAACAATTTGAAAGCATCAAGTGAATTTTAAATGATACTTGCCTGGTGAAAAGTGGACTAAAGAACATATTTACTTTCAAATTGCTTGAATATCGAGGGCAAACTGGCTGGCAGATGACACAGCAGATGTTAATTCCAGTCCTCTCTTTTCCTTTCCAACCCAGAATTCTCACAGCAATTGGAGATCTGAGGATGCTGGAATATTTCAATCAAGGAATTATTACCCTATCTGCAGCAGTTAGACATGAATTATGTCTTATAATACAAATAGCTCTTTTGACAAGACTTCTAAGAAAAATGAACATTGATTCTAATACATGCTGGTGATATTTTCTTCCTCCTGGTTATTATTTTTGGGTGAAGATCCCATAGATTTTGACACTACCTAATATTGGATTGGCTTAAGTATAAAATATTGGCACTTAAATGGTATTCTTATGTTAATTTTGAAAACATAGTCTCTTTGCTTACACAAATTCCTTTAAAAAAGAGGGTAATTAGTGACCAATGGCTAAGAAGACCTCTCTGTTGAGAGGTTATGCCTAAGCCTCTTGAAGATTCTCCATGTAAACAAGTCTGACCACATCACTCATTATCCCTCCTTTGTTTACTTGGAGAAAGGTTCAAACTATTTAATGAGAGGATTATCCATACTTCAACTCTATTGAAAAAGATTAATTGATATTTTCCTGTTGGAGGTTTCCCCACTTGCATTGGCTTCCACTCTTCTATTGTTATTGATGCTGTGATCAACGGAGCAAAGTTGCTTAAAGGTTATCCAAATTTCACAGCTTGAAATGACTCCAACTAATTATGTTTTGCCTTGTCTCGTAGACATCGTTGAGTGGGAAGGACTCTTAACTTGTTAGAAGAAACTATGTTTTAAACTTTACTTGTCTAAATAGAAAATTACATGACTAAAACCTGGATCTTTTGAACAATTTTGCTGACTGTCTTATAGATGAAGTAGAGTACTTTCTCAAAATGGAATATTAAAACATAGAGCCAGCTTTCTGTGAAACCATAAAAATAATGTATTTTTTCCACTATTTTATACACAGAAGATGTTGAAACATAATTTCAATATCTTACCACCTTCATGGAAACACAATATAAAAAAAAACAAGATCCCCACCATTTCGAGACATAATCCTTTGATAAAAATCTTTACAAATTTTTCCCCAAAAAATGTGTGTATTATGGACATATGGCTGCATATTCGGATAACACCATTTGCATTTTTCAAACTTGCATTTTTTTTTTTTTAAGCACTAGTTTGGCTTTTGCTGTCAGAACGGCAAACTGCTAGTGTGTTCATCTAAAATTCTTAGTTTAAGTCTTTGTCACTTAACATTTTATGTAACGCTAGTAGGTTCACCTTTTCTTAAAAAAGTAACCTAATATGTTGGAGGCAGTAAAAAAAGACTTTTCAAACCATAAAGTTTAATAATAGGAGGAGTCACAGCATAGTGTGAAAAAAAAAAAAAGGATAGTGTCAAAATCTGATCTTAGGAAAAAAAAATGCCTTTGAAAATTACTGGGGGAAAAAAAGAGCTTGTTAAAATGATTTTTACTTCAGATTAATTCCCTGGAAGGATTTGAGATTTTTATAGTTTTTGAGGGTTATTTTTTCAAAGCAGTTTCAGTTCCCGAGCATTTAAACATAACAAACTGGAGTATAAAACACTTAAATGGAATGATGATGAGAAAATAAAGATAACAACAACCTCCGACATTAGTAACTTGTGGAGATTATACTTTCAAAGGAAATGAATCTTCATTTGTTGCCTGCTTTCTAACACACATCCTTAAATTTATGATGCATTTACTCTATGCTAAAAATGAGGCGTATTTTCCACATGGTTTTGCCTCAGCATTTTAAGACATGCTTACTCCAATATCCCTCTCCAAGAAAGCAACTTATTTAAAAGAATCAAGTATTCACTTATGAGTGCAATAATTTATCTGTCTTATGTAATTTATACATATCAAAAATTATGTTATCAAAAGAACATGTTTTGACTTATAGATTAAATTTCATGTAAATTATGCTTTCAAATTGACATTACCAATAATTCTTTTATTTTCAGATAACCACACTAAAGGTCCATGGTGCATCTACAGATATTAAAATATCCACTATTTTAAATTTTGCAATATTGTGCATATATTTGGACATATTGCAGACATATTTGGACATATTGTGGACATATTTGGAATATTTCAGTTTTTCTTTTAATGGACATACTATATGGTTACTTATATTCCCAAGCCACTTCAATCTGCTTCTTTTGAATTATGTTTTTCCAATGTGTTTATCTAATGATTACTTATTTATTAGTTTCAGCAGAAGTATTTAATTAATTAGCATCTGATGCAAAGATAAAAGTAAATACCAGCAAGTACATTATGCTGTTGAGTAGGTACTATTTTATTGGTCTTAATACTAGTAAATGCAGTTAAACTTATTAATTTAGTTGAGTACTTTAAAGTAACATAATAAAAAATATTTCACCACAAGACACTATAATATTACCACTGTGTCAGCTACTTCAGACTTCAGAACTTAAATGTATAGCCTAAGATCAAGCATACTGATTCTTTTAAATAGTCGTTCTGTTATAGATATGGCATTATCACTGCACGTCTGGGCAGTACTGTTAGGGGATTAGAGAACAGGGATGGAATCAGAGGAAGTACTTTGAAAGATAATCTTTCTTTATTCTCTTCCGTTGAAACAGAGAGAGGAACTGTGGAATAGCGGTAACTGCTGAACTGGTTGTTACATAACCTCTGCTAAACGATGAAGCACTGATATTTTACAAGTGATCACCTGTCCCTTTAAATAGCAAGGATGTTGGTACACGTATCCATTCAACTGCCATAGAGCTGAGATGATTCTTAGAGCTAATTTAAGAATTTTTAAGAAGTCCATAAGAAAATCTTTTTAGGGATTATTTATTAAATTACTGAACATATTTATTTGAATTATTTAATATATAGTAGACAAAATACTAGGCACCAGATAAATTAAGATGTGTTGAAGAATATTCCAGCTCACGGTCTAAAGGTAAAATATGCATTTTAAGATCATTAGGACATAGAATTTGAAAAAAAAATTATTAATATCAAAAGAAAATGGTAGGGCTAATACAAATTTCCAGTAGTTTTACTACCCATGATGTTTTAACCCTAGTTTTAACAGAGTTGCAAAAGAATACAAAACCACAAGCCATGATTGGAAAACGATAAACTATGATCATATTCTAATAATCTATTTTAAAACTAAATGTACTTAATCCAACTATTAAAAGGCATAACTTAAAAAGAAGGAACACAAGACTTAAACAAAGCTGAAGACATCTGTCCAGAAATTATCAATTGCTAAAGCACACAGATTGTGATTAAATTTTAATGCTGCTTTTAAGCAAAGATTTTGCTTATCAGAGAGAAAGAATCGCAGAGAAAATATTATTATCGATTTCATCATTTTAGGATGTAATTGATCCTTTAAGTAATTTTTCTTGCTTTCAGTACCACTTTTTAAAGTGACTGCTTACACTGGACACACATCTTTAGAGGGTGTGTTCATTTAAAATTCTAAGTCAAATGCATAAATTGTGCTCCAGTGCCCTCAAAGTCACATCTGTTGAAAACAAAACACAGCATTCAATCCACTGAATAAAAACAAAACATAACTGTAGAAGAGCTGGATAGTCAAATCATGTAAATTAAATGGCATTGACAATGATATTTTTTTATTGATTTTTTTTTTTTTTTTTGCAGGGAACTGGGGCTTTGGAATTAAAATACATTGATTGCCGTTTATGTAATCTGAATTAACAGTAAAGCAAATGGGTCCTCTGGAGCAGCAGACTCATTTTAAGATCAAGGAATAGGTTATAACATTAAAAAAAAAAACACACACACACAGAATGTCATTTATGTTGATTCTGGGTAAAGATCCATATTAATATCATTCTATCAATAAAATTAATTGTTAAAATGAGAAGTCATTATATTCATTCTTTATGTTCTAAAAAAACCAAATCACGTACATTGCCATCAAGTCCAGTCCAACTAATAGCGAACCTATAGGACAGAGTAGAACTGCCCCAAAGGATTTCCGAGAAGTAGCTGGTAGATTCTAACTGCCAACCTTTTAGTTACCAGACAGAGCTGTTAATCACTGCATTATCAAGGCTCTTTTTTTATGTTCTAAAACGGAAAACTAAATCAACCCACTTCCGTCGAGCCGATTCCAACTCACGGTGACCCTATAGGACAGAATAGAACTGCCCCATAGAGTTTCCAAGGAGCGTCTGGTGGATCTGAACTGCCAACCTTTTGGTTAGCAGCCACAGCACTTAACCACTATGCCACCAGGTTTTCCTTTTATGTCCTAAAAAAAAAAAAACCTAGTGGACCATAATTATTTAATAAAGTGTGAGATTGGTATCGCCAAAAAAGACAACTTTAGTTTGATTCCCTAGATATCAGTTAATGCTTGATATCTAAAAATGGACTATAAATTTAAGAAATATGTATACATTTGGTTATATAATATATAAACTAGTTAATGCAGTGACTATTGAGTGCTAACTCTCAGATATTGAACTAGGTACCAATGTATATCCATACATATTTGTATGTTCTGATAATAAATGATCATTTATGGACTTGGAATATAAGGCATAGGTATTGATGTAATTTTTATTTATTTAATGCATATCGATAAGCAGTTTATTAATTGGTCAATGTGAAGTTAACCAAAAGATCCATATACTGAAATTTCTTCTTAAAAGACTGTTTTCCTATTTTTAGAAATAATAGAACATATATTTTAAACCAAAGTAGTATTAAAACAGCAAAAATACATGGCCTAAATTTTAATAGGTATACTGTTCTCCTATTTTTTAGTAATTATTCACGTTTTTTGGCCCTTTTTGCCCTTGCAGCTATTGCATATGTATTTTCTATTGATTTAATAAAACCGGTCTAAATGGGCATTGGCAGTACAGAAGAGCCAGGCAGCTAAACTATTACTGTGTGTTCAAAGCATCTAGAGAGAGATATAGATGAATGTAGATATAGAGACATAGATATAGGTATCATCAGACAGTTGACTGAGTTTTTCACTTTTTAACCATGTGACAATTAAGCCAACTGTAGTAAATGAAAGAGCACTTTTTGCACATTCTTATTTCTGTCCTTAATTAATAGAGGTCTAAGAACTCACACAGTCTTGTATGGGCATACACAGAGTTAAAAACAATTAATCTCCTCAAAAAACAGTGTCTATGTTCACTTATCCATGTAGATAGTATTTTCTAAGTACTTTAAGGTCATTTAAAATGTTTTTAAATTATCGAGATTAATTGAAAATTCTCATTTCCAAGCAAATCATATTCATCACTGATTAATATACACCAATCAAGTCACATAAAACCCTTTAATATCCCAATACACATCGCAATTCAAAAGGAATCTCTTGGATCCATTGTTAGGTATTTTTGCGGGCAGAGTAAAGGAACTGAAGAAATTTTTTTTTTTTTATTATTATTATCAGTATCTTAGATTTTGGTGAAAAAAGCAATCTAGTTAAATTTTATTAAAAGCAAAATTTTTTCTTTAATATCCTGTCATTGATATAATTTAATTCTATTAAAAAAAAAAAAACAGAGGCAGTATGAACTGGTGTCCTATTAGGAGAGATACCAGGTATTGTGGATTTTCTGGCAACTAGTAAAAAAAAAAAAAAAATTTTTTTTTTTTAGTGATATGGCAGGAAACCCTGGTGCCTTAGTGGTTAGGAGCTATGGCTGCTAACCAAAATGTCGGTAGTTCCAATCCACCAGGCACTCTTTGGAAGCCGTATGGGGCAGTTCTACTGTGCCCTATAAGGTCACTATGAGTCGGAGTCAACTCCACGGCAGCGGGTTTGGTTTGGTTTTAGTGATACAGCGTGTGCCTTCATCTGATCTTTTACAGAAAAGAATGGTTCTTGTTTGAACTTTGGAATTTTCAACCCCAAATTTGTACTGCTGTTTGTTCAGTTAGGGACAAAATTTAGGAGCTAGACTAACATTCTTCTAAACATTTTAAACTTTAAAATATATCAGTATACTCAACTGGAAAACCTAAACTCTCTTTGCTAAAATCCTCCTGTGAAGTAAATAATCTTGAAAAAATACCTGTTTCCCTAAACAATTAAGAGCCCTTAGACATATATCTAGCCAATTATTTCTATTTTACTTAGAGGTCTTTACTGACCTCAGTTATGCTGAAGTCTCCTCCTTCAATGACTCATTGTACTCTCTTGATGACTGAATAGACTGCCTGTAATTACTACAGTGTGAAAGCAACTACATGGCAGTGGTAAACCAACCCATTCTCCATGGATTACAGCATTCTATCACTAGATTTTACTTTTTTGTAACTCCTTGCCTAATCTAGTTTTGAATTAAGAACATTAAAATTCCAGTTTCCACAACATTTTTATAACCAGAAGAAATTCACACTCCCTTATTCCACCAAAGGTGTCTGGGTGGCACAAGCAGTTTGCACTGGCTGCTAATCTAAAGGTTGGCAGTTTGAATCCACCCAGACGAGCCATGGAAGGTAGATTTAGTGATCTGCTTTCGTAAAGATTACAGTCATGGCAACCCTACGGAACAGTTCAATTCTGTAATACATGCGGTTGCTACAAATCAGAATCGACAAGATGGCAACTGGTTATCCCATAAAAATGAAGATAACCAAGGGCTGTTTCAATGTTTTGACTCAAATGTTGAATATTAAGAAGACGAATGCTCAAAAAAGATCAAAGGGCCTGAAAGTTTAAATTACTTGAAAATATCACTTATCCCAGCTCCTTTTTACCTTACTGGATATCTTTCAAGACATGATTTATTATAGAATTTTATGTTTCTGTACCACTTGTTAAACTTAGGATCCAAATTTACCTCTTATCAAAATGCAGAAACACCTCATTTCCTTCCGTTTCACCTGAGTGATGCAGTCATTTCAAATATCATTTTAATAAAAACTTCAGTCAGTTTTACTACAGTTTTAATTTTAGACAGACATACAACGTACACACACACACACACACACCACACACACATTCTTGGTAGTATTGATGAGACACACAAGAAGGGAAGTAGAATGAGGTAATTTTCTGATGGGTAATTTAAATAAAGCACAAAAACTGATACAAACTCTTCTGTTAAAGAGAATGTCAATGGGTTTGTAAGCATTGGGTTTGTAATGTGTGTATAAACCCGTTGCCATCAAGTTTATTCCAACTCATAGTGACCCTATAGTCCGTGTCTATAGTCCTTGAATTTAATGTTTTATTGAAAAGACAGCACCTCAAGTTCCATGTCTCTAAGAGTGAAAGCAAAAGTGAGGTGTCCTTTCTGTTTTCTTAACTACACAGTTAGTTAACTTAGCCAGGTGACCCAAATCACGTGGTTCTCAACGATGAAAGCTCAGGAGACAAAATTAAACAAACTGTTTTGGGTTGCATAATTAACCTTTTTTTCCCTTCCTGGTTCAGTTGTATCTTTCTAGCGAGGTTTCCGCTGCATGTGCTATATAAATTGAAGCCCACATCATTTTGGTGAGGCTTCCCCAATAATAACAAAAACAACAATATAATAATACCTAATACTTGAGCAGCTTCTACGTTTTACATGCTGCGGTGGCACTAGTTGATTTTATCCTCACAACTTAACAATTGTCCTGAGGCAGGCAGCCTCCGAGCCCACCCCTTCTAAGAGATACCTGCTCTTTATTTATCCTCCTACACTAAGCAAAATAAGCTGCCTTTTCATCTGAAATTGTCCTTGACAATAGAACCACCAAAAGGGCCATAGATGGCCTCAACCCACCTCTGCGTGGAGACAACATTCTAATGAAGAAAAATTCATCCCTTCCTCCACTCCTTGTCTAAAGAGAATGCATAGTTATCCCCAAGCTCTGAGCACCAGCGTGAAGGTTAATTCTGAATTTTTATGATGAATTTGCATTTCCTTGTCTGCTCTCTGTAAAAGCCCACCTCCCCAAGCTGCCTGCGAGCAGTCTTGGAGACAGAAGCCCCGATTGCTCCTTTCCTTGTACAATGAAATAAAGGCGTCTTTCTGATCTCCCACCTTGGCCTCTTGTTTATTGGCCGTAACAAGTCACGCTGAGCAAAACCTGGGGTTTTCACCCGGCAGCAGTCCTGTCATGACTTTCCCTACAAAGGGTTTCCAAAACAAAAACCAAACCTGTTGCCATTGAGTAGATTCCTGAAGTAAAACGTATGCCTGCCTTCAGTGTGTTACATTTCCAGTTTCAACAGTTCTTGGTGGTTGAATTAATGAGAAGCAGCAGAATAGACTTTTGAGCCTGAACTTGGGAGCTAGACATATTTTTGTAATAATCTCCATGCCAATTACTGGTTGAAGGACCTACAACATTTCCTTTAGCTTTCCTGTGCCTCAACTACCTCATGTGAGAAATGGACATAAAAATAAATCTCTTGCAAGGTTGTTGAGATAGTGAGGTAAGAATGTACTGAATGTATTTAGCATTGTGTTTGTCATGGGTCTCATACTGAATGTATGACATCCATTATTAATATTAATAAAAGATGATGGCGTGAAATGACAGAATTACATGACCGTATAACCCTTTTCACACTCATAAATCTTTTCATTCATGGGGGATTACCTGCCAGGAGGAATGAAACCGATAGCTTGAAAGGAAGTCAGACCCTTCAGGGTGGCCTAGAGCAAAAGTAGAAGAAAATCAGATATTAGTAAGTTAACATACAGATGTGTTGCAGTTTTCAAGTTGTTGTTGTAGGGTTCAAAACCTCTGTAATGACATCAGTGTAATTGTTCAGCCCAGAGTTTTAATACATTTTTCCTCTCTCCCCCCTTTTTTCTTATTGTTATGTGGCACAAACTTCCCTCTCAATGTGAACACCACCATGTGGAAACTGGATACAGTTCCTTTCCATTGATCCCATCATGTATTTAGAATTACAGAAATTCTCTTCTTCCTCTCTCCTTATATTCCTGTTTGCAGATCTTTTACAAACTATTTCAAAAGTTACTAATATCATTTTTGTCTGTCTTTCAGAGAGGATTTGAGTGTATATAAGGGTTTTTGGCTTTTTTTTTTTTTTTTATCACTAGGACCTTAATCTTTTTCTCTTTCCCTTGTTAGAAAGATTATTGAAAAACAGCAGGTCTAAGCTTTAAATAGGATTTGAATACATCTTTGAAAGCTAATACTTTATGTTGTGCTAAATGATAGTGTTCTTTAAAATTGCATGTGTTATGTTGTAAATATGGTTAGAATGACAAAGAATCAAGAGTTTTAGTAATCCCAGGATCTTGTTACATTAATCTCAGATCAGATACTGTTTTATGAGAGAGCACAGAAGTTTAATGGGCATTTGTCGATTTAAATTAAATTATAACTTTGGAGGCAGTAAGTTGCAAACTTAAAGCAGTCATATGATATTATGAATTACATCGTATGCACATTAAGAGATCTTAAAGCAAGGAAACCAAAGATAGAAAATATTGGTTCACATTTCAAGCCACAATAAGTGTGAATATAGCCTCAATTTAATAAAAATGTATAATGCAACTTTCCTTGGGTTAAATGTCTTACAATTGCTTTTGGAATGGCCACTTGTTTTCCCATTATTGGCCATTTTGATTGACTTCCACACCAGTTTTCTCATTTAAAGATGACTTTATCGTATTGCATGCTCTTCATCTGAGTGATGTGTTCTACTCTTGCCTGGTCCAACAACACAACAGTTTACATATTTCTTAACTTGATCTGAAAACTGATTTAAAAATCCATACGGACAATCTAATTTCCCTGAAAATATATACACACAAGTCTGCTCAGAGGTGGCTAAAATAAAATAAATTTCATTTGAGGAGACAGGAAGGAAGCTGAGACAAGAAAGTGAAGACTCTGAAGTAAATGGGCGCTGGCCCTGACCAAGATGGAAACCCACTTCTCCTTAGAGAATATTAGAAGAGGGCAAGGAAGACAAGCATTGGAAAAGTAGAATGTTTGTGCCTTTCTCTGTAGTGGACTGCATTAAATATTCAGCAAAAGAGGGGATCAGTTTACATTACTCTTCTTGTTTCTCATGTATCGACTGACAGGTGCTGTAAACATACATAGACAAACATGGTCCTATACTTGCAGTGCTCCAGTGACCCAAGAAAGACAGACCTTAGTCTCCTAGAGTGATCACACTGAGGACTTAGCAGACACACTATGCTCAGATCAGACAGGAGGCCAAGATACCCTCATCTCACACAAAGCTGTAGGAGCTTGCCTTTCAGCTTTAATTCTCAAGGAAATCCATTCAGAGAAGCGGTTCATTCCAGCAACATGTTACTAAGGTAGATCAACCTTGTTTTGATTCCAGAGCCTTGACTGAAACCCTCATAAGTGCTCATGAAATAATAATAGCAGAAAAAAACCAAAGAGGCACCCTTGTCTTCTGGACACCTCCCTTTGTTGGTGGCAAACCAGCAATCCATATATTTTTGATTCCATTGAGAGTAGAACCGCAGCAATCAGGGGCCTTGATTTTGTGATCAGAACCAGTGTTTAAAAATTCACGCATTCATGTTTTAGAGATGTCATGGTAAATAAATTATGACTGTTTACACTGAAGACTAAGAGTCTTCTCTTTTCTACACTATAGGCAGCGATTTGGCTGAGATTGTATCATTCTGTGATACTATCACACACTACCTTTTTTCTCACTTGAATTGTACTTTTGGCTGTCATTTGCGCTTTTGAATAAAGGTTTACATTAGTGGAAGATATCATAATAGCATATCTCTTTCCTAAGTTGATACACAAATCAAAAAGAAAGGATAAGGCCAAGACTCTCTTTGTCCTTGGAAAAGCGTGCCATCTGCATTTAGCTTATGATATTCGGCTGGGAACAAAATTCTAGCATAAGGAAGTCGTTAATACAACCCTGAAGTTACACTGCAAATTCAAAGTACTTTACATGCCTTCTAATACTCAAAGCCAGTAAAATCGACCCTGTATATTTTTATTTCATCTCTGTTGGATCATATGATATTTAATAATTGGTTCTGGCACCTCGTTGCAAATTATTATAACTTTGAGATTCAACAGTCCTATTGAACATATGGGCAGCACAGCCTCAGAACATATATATACTGCAGCCTCTCAAGAGGACCTTCTGTCTTGTTTTCTTTAGCTTGGAAGGGTCAGGTAAATTTTGTTGTGTCGTCATGTGCTAAGATTCCTCAATCTCTGTTTTGCAGAGTAAAGACTTAATGAAACTGATTTTTTTCCCCCCTTAACTGTGAACATTTTCTCTGCAAAGCCAAAAGAGAAATTTGTGCATCTGGGATGCAGTTTTACCGGGCTCTTACTAAAGCAGTTATAAAGCTATTCCAGCATCAGTGCACAAGCGTTCATCAACCCAGAATAGGTTCTATTACTTAGTGCCATATGGTTTCGCTGCAAACGACAAGAGTTTATGGAATCAGAAGACCTTCCCATGCTATCGAAAGCTTATGACGCTTCTTCACTAATCCTGGAGAAAATGGAAAAATGGTGATAAGATACAGCTGACCCCAAGAAACCTTTCGTATAGTTAGATATTCTCCCTTCAATATTTTCTTCCAGCTCTACTCCCAATAACACCCTGAGACAATATTAGGAAAAGCATTTCTATATCACAGCCCATTAAGGTTATTTTCAACATTCCTGCTGCTTTGCCTCTCTATCTAGCCTGTATGCCTGGATTTGCTCTTGTATTATTTCACGTTAATTGCCATATTGTTTATTACCACATTCACATGCACTGTAATATGGGCACAGTGGCAATAATTACATAGTAAGCTGTCCTTTAAAGGAGATGTCAAGATGGATAGTGGTGAGTGGGGTAGGCAGAAGTTTATGATTTATACCTTATGTTGACATTGTGGAACAGAGCTGGTTCAATTTCTCTTGATTTCACTATAATGCCTAATATTAATCTCGCTCTGTCTGTCGTATAATTAGTCATTACTAAGACTACAGAGCTAAAAAGTTCATGGGGGTGGGGAGCGATGGCAAAAGGAATTTTTCAAGCACTGCTTTTCTATTGCTGCTGCAATATTACATTTTTTAAAATGGCATGTTGAGGGACAAGAAATAGCCATAGACAAAGTCTATAGTTCTAGCCCATTTTGAAACGAAGTATCCTAATTTTTAAAAAATTTGGACAAAAATGCTTTTTATACCTAGGTTTATGTACATGTATAATTGCTCTAAATATGCATAAAAACACTGTGAGACTTTGAAATGAGATTTTCTCCCCTTTTTGTTATGGCTGCAAAAATCCACCTTATCGAACCATCCTACCCTCATTGACTGAACTTACACTGAGAACCTCCCTCACAATTAGTTTTTCACTTGGCTGAGACAAATACCAAGCTCCCTCCTAACCCTGCTGAGCAGCAAGTCAGAGTCATGCTTGACCTTGGCTGGGGATCATGGAGCTAAAGTCCCACTCATATCAGCAGAGTTCAAAGTATCTTTTATTAACTGTCGATTCGCATCCTGTAATAGACTGCTTGCTTGGCATCACGTAAGCCAGTAGGTGGAGTGCTTGCTAACAGTAATTGAATATACAGAACTTGAACTTAATATAAGTGGAAGCCACTTTTCTTGTTATAAACTGCTAAAACCGTATTTACGTTGAACTCTTACTATGGATATAATTAGTTGGGAAAAAATGTTACAAGGGCAGGGTTGAATTACATGCAGGCCTATAGCTAAGTGGTAGAACACAGAGGCGGACTGTGCCCAAGAAGATCAGCACATCATATGGTATACATCTTACGGAAAACGGCACTTTCTAAAACATTCATTCTGAATTTTGTTTGGTAAATAGAACTTGGTCCCTGTTTTTAAAAAACACTTAGCATGTATGCTGTTCAAAGGATAAAGAACTTTTGATTAGCTGCATATAAAAAAATTTGTGCAATAGAGGATTAATTGAGACATACTTCAATAGTCATAGCCTTTAACTTTTTTTTAGTAAATTCAGTACCTTTGGAAAGAAAAGTTGCAAGAGATGCCTCTAAAATAAAGTGTAACTTTCCCATACGAGTGTCTTGTTTTCCTCCAGAAAAAGGTTTTCAAATGTATTTAAAAGCTGCAGCTTGAAACTTGCTAACTACATCACTCTAAATCTATCTATATCACACCTAAAGATGTTAAAGCAACATTTAGAACTCCAAGGAGAAAACAAGCAACAGAATTTAGAAAGCGGGAACCACATGGAAATAAGATGAAATCTTCAGCCGTTTTTTAAGAATGTGAGTTATATGATGTGAAGTAGTTGAAAATGCAAGAGTTTAAAAAAGAATCTTTAGTTCCATATCAGGAATACTGACAGATCTGAGTCCCTGGCTTGCAAGTAGAAGATCTGTGTGGCTTAGAACTCACATTTTTCCTAAATGGGCTTTAGAGCAAGTCATTGCACAGTATACAATGACAAATACTATGAAAATACTGACCACATCCTCTTTCACATTTTTTATTTTTTAAATAGTGAACTCTTAAATATTGTTTCTGTCAGGACACTGCTGATTTTTCTTTTTTTCTTGACTGTACCATCATGCTCTCAGCTCATTCTAAACTTGGCGCAGATTCGTGTTTCAAATATAGGACTCTTTTTTTCCACTTTGTGTTGGAAATGGAGGAGTAAAGGGAAGAAATGAGTGCTGTGAAACTGAATTAATCAGCCAAAGCTTTATGTGGTAAATAACTCTTGAAGCATGAAATTCCTTTACTCTAACCCAGCAACTGCTTACTACTGTGGCTTTTCAAGAAATATCAATAACAAAATTGAACCTCCCTGAAGTGAAAAGGAAAGAAAGAATAGTTATTGCTAATTTAAAATTATAAAATATTACATTTTCTATTACATTTAAAGTAATACATTTTTTTTTTTTCTATTTGAAGAAAAAAAGTTATGTTCGTTTCCATGAAGGATCTTAAACCAATTTGGCCAGGAAATAAAAGTGGCAAACTATGACCAGAATGTCATTTAGATCCCTTAGACAAGAAAGAGTACTTCTTGGAACTTGTTTATTATTTATGTATTTCAAATTGAAGAAATAGTATGAACACTGGCATGGCCTAACCCCAAGGAGAGTCACATGAGCATGAGCTAGCCTACCAGAAAAGAACTGTAAAGGAAGTCTATTAAGGAATGAATATCTTTGGCTAAATCTCTTTCCATCACATTTATTTCTTCTGATTCTGCAAGTACCATTGAAGATGTGCACACTTAGCATATTTTTTATTACTGTCTTTTGAAAAAAAAATTGTTTGCTTGCTTTTTTGTCAGTTGTCATTCAGTGTACCTTGTTTTGCTTGCTTCAGTATGCTACTTCCCCTTAGATATTGAACCATGTCATTTTCAGCCAATGCTCATCCCTTGATAGCGAGTAGGCAATAGACTTTACTGAGAACAAGAAATGTGTTAGCCACTGATCTCACCAAGATTATATTCCGTCTTAATAGGAGCTGTTGATAGATCCTGAACAGCTCCACTCTTAGGGTGTTGACTTGTAGAATGAAATCCTCTGCACACAAGCACAGCAAAATATTTGGATGAAAAGTAATTATCAGAAACAGTGACACCAGTAAATTAGTTAACTACATTTCAGCATAATGCTTGAGTTACCCCTGCCTATTCTTGTTCCAGACCTATGTGAAATCTGCAATTCAGCTTAATGATGTCACAACATTTGCCAGGCTGTGGGCACTGAAAGGAAGACAAGGAACTGCTCCCATTGCAAGAGGTTCCCCTTGGCTCTATGCACAAACAGCCCATCTGTGTCACTCACATGGAAAATGTTATCTTTGAAACATCCTTCTATTATTCTCACGGCTACACTTTAAAATCGGTCCTTCAGTTTAGATTCTGTTTTGGAAATCAGGTTTTGAAATTTTCCCAGATCTCCTTGGTCCATTTAAAATGTTGATATAATATGCCCTGGAAGTTGCTCATCTCACTAAAGAGCTCAAGTACTTTCTATCTCCATTCACTTCCGGGAGTCTAACCTTTTGTGAAATACAGAGTCTACTTTTTTTTTTTTTTTCTTAAATCACAACAAAGAATCCAACCCCTCCCAACCTCTAATATTTTTCAAAGTGTGAATTGAAGAGGACTTCGAGACAGATGGGTCTGGATGATCAAGTTACCTGTTATAGCAGCACATCTGCCGGGGCAGTCAATCACTGTGATGGCTCTGACAGGTCGATGGAGCCTGAGCAAGAGCGGCTAATGCAGACAGAAAAACGGCTGAGGAAGGGCAGACCTCCTGCCTGTCTCCTGGGTTTGATTGGTCTGAAAGCTGTACTTGAATTTGCTCTGGCAAAAAAAAAAATTTGTCTGTCTACCGAGCAATGAGAGTAGATGAAAGATTTGGGCTCCTAATTTTTTTGAAGCCAACATATTGAACACATATGATTGGGAATGATTCGATTAGCACTTTCAAGCTGTCAGTCAATATTTGGTCATATTTGGGGGATACAGCGGGAGAGTGTGGGGTGAATAAGATTAGGAAAAGAAGGGGTGGGAGATAGTTTCAAAACTACATTTTTTTTTCCCCTAGGAGTGTCAAAAGGAAGAAGCATAAAACACTGGTTCTCAGATGCCTAATTCTGTGAATGCAGTATGATAAAAATTAGCATTCAATAGAACAAAGAGAACTCTACACATGTCAAGAGGCAAAATTAACTAAATTTCTGGAGGCACGCTACTTTATTTTCTCTGTATATTTTATCTTTCTGACTTTCAATCATAAAGTGAGTCATATATATCAAGCCTAACAGATCCAAATATTTGGCAATAGCAATACACTAGGCAATATGGAGCTTCCAGCAAAAAATATCACAAACAATTGAAAAGATATGTTTCAATTAAGTGTAGCATTAATTTTACCCCTTAAAATGTGGCTGTTGGAAGACAATACAACCTTAAAATAACTTGAGTCCCTTCAGGGACTAATTATTGAGTTATTAAAATTGTAAGGCAGGATATTAAAAAAATCCTATATTTTAAACAAATACCTCAATGGTGGGTTATGACAAGAACAGTCAATGCCCATCAACATCTAGAAAGAAAGTTAAATTCATGGTGAGTTAAATTGATGCACTGATGTATGTATTAGTATGTATTTAATTTATATGTCTGTATACATATTTTTGT